>NC_052350.1:52729443-52757894 GCF_009727055.1 Benincasa hispida | reverse complement strand
ATATGTTTTTTTTTTGGATTAATTTTTAAAAGAAAATGAATTTCAAAAGAAAAGAAATTTAATATTATATTTTGTTTGTATCTAATGACTATTTTAGTTTAAAATCTCCACCATTGATTTTTTTTTTCCAAAATCCAATGGTCCAAATTAATTTTGGTTTCTAAAAATTTTTCCATCTCTATATAAACATCTTCCTCTCCAAATTTTAAACTAACAAATTTTACATTTCATAATCCTCCAAAACTCAAAAGTTCCATTATGCTCTCTCTAAATTCCCAATTTTTTTTTCATCTTATTCTTGAGAGAGTGTTATTGTATTGTGAGGATAAATTTGTTGAGTTCTTGAACTTGTAAATCCACTCTAGTGAGAGTTGTATTGTGTTCTTAAAAATTCCAACATTTGTAACGGTTTGATCCTAAACCGTGGAAAGGATCAGGTTTGCTCTTGAACCCATAAAAGGAGCGGTGGTGTAACGGTTGGGCTCTAATCCGTGGAAAGAGTCGGAAAGATTTTATTCAAATTCCCAAGAGGCGCTTGGGGAGTGGAGTAGGTCGAGTTTGACCGAACCACTATAAAAATTACTGTGTCTTCTTTTCTAACTCTTTCCTTTTTATTTTTGCAATTAATTTAAGCAATTAATTGTATGTTTTAGTTTGTTCTTATTTATTTTCTAAAATTTGATAGAATTAAATTATCACATTTTTGTCATCTTATTTGTTGCATAAATTGAATTTCTTTATTTATTATAAAAATGTATTAATTAGTTTAATTGGGTTAATTTAGAACATTTTTTAATTAAACCCTATTAATCCAACAATTGGTATCAGAGCGGGTTGCTCTTCTTGAAATATTTATTTTCTAATAAACTTAATTGTTTTTGAGCTATGACAACTTTAGGTTTTATCCCTTTTACCGATATTTAATCTATTACAAAGCCTCATTTCTTTAATGGTGCAAATTATAGTTATTGGAAAAATAGAATGAGATTTTTCTTGCTTTCTATTGATTATGATTTATGGGATATTGTTGAGGAAGGTTTTAAAATTCCAACAAAAGATGTTGATGGTGTTAGCACTATAAAACCTAAGGAAGAATGGTCAATAAATGAAAAGAAGCATGCTCTTTAAATGCCAAAGCTATTAATTGTTTATTTTGTGCTTTGAATGAAGTTGAGTATAATAGAGTGTCTATTTGCAAAACCGCTAAAGAGATATGGGATAAATTAGAAATTACTCATGAAGGAACTAGTCAAGTAAAAGAAACAAAGATTGACATGTTAGTTCATCAATATGAAATGTTTAAAATTGATGAAAATGAAGCTATTTTCGATATGTTTATTAGATTTACTAACATTGTCAATGCTTTAGAAGGACTTGGGAAAAAGTACTCAAATCTTGAGAAGATAAAGAAACTATTGTGGTCTTTGCCTAAACAATGGGAGCCTAAAGTCACCGGCATTCAAGAGGCAAAGGATCTGAAATCTCTCTCCATTGATGAACGCATGGGCTCGTTGTTGATGCATGAGATAAAGATCAAGAAAAACATAGAGGATGAGAAGAAGAAAAAAGAAAAGAGTATAGCTTTAAAAACCATCTCTTTAGAAGTTGACTCCCAAGATGAAGATGAACTTAATGAAGATGATGTTGCCTATCTTTCACGTAAGTATAAGAACTTCATCAAGAGAAAAAAGCAATTCAAGAAGCATCTCTCCAGCCAAAAAGAGTCAAAAGCTGAAAAGAGCAAAAGGATGAGGTAATATGCTATGAATACAAGAAGCCAGGTCATATTAGAAACCGATTATCCTTTTCTCAAATCATCCAAGAAATCCAAGAAGAAAGCAATGAAAGTTACTTAGGATGATAGCGATGAAAGCGAAAGTGGGAGTGATAATGAAGAAGTGGCAATTTTTGCTTCATGGTTCATAGTGACAAAGAGGATGAACAAAATGATGAGTTTATTTGAAAGCCTCTACGAAAAACAAGTGGTACTTGGATAGTGGTTACTTGAGGCACATGACGGGAGACTATCCAAGTTTGTCTCTCTCTCCAAAAAGGATGAGGTCCTATAACTTTGGTAACAACAAGAAAGGTAAAATAATTGGTAAAGGTAGTATAGGTAATGAATCTTCTATTTTAATTGAAAATATACTTTTGGTTGACGGTTTGAAGCATGATTTACTTAGTATTAGTCAATTGTGTGATAAAGGCTTTAGAGTTGTATTTCATAAAAAGAATTGCATCATTGAAAATGCTAGTGATAGAAAAGTTATATTTGTTGGAAATAGAGATGAAAATGTTTATACTATTGATTTGAAATAATTGTCCTATTAATGATATATGTTTACAGTTTTGCATAGTGATTCTTGGTTATGGCATAGAAGACTAGGACATGCTAGCATGCACTTAATTTCAAATATTTCCAAGAATTCTTTGGTTAGAGGTTTCCCAAATTTAAATGTGAAAAAAACAAAGTTTGTAATGCTTGTCAAATGGGTAAGCAAACTAAGTCCTCTTTCAAATTTAAAAAATGTAATCTTTACAACTAGATCCCTTCAACTATTACACATGGACTTATTTGGCCCTTCTAGAATTGCTAGTTTTGGAGGGAACTATTATGCCTTTGTGATAGTTGATGATTTTTCAAGATTTACTTGGGTTTTGATGCTAAAACATAAGGATGATGCTTTGAAAAGCTTTTCTAGTTTTGCAAAAAGAGTTCAAAATGAAAAAGGTTTTTTGATTTCTAAAATTAGGAGTGATCACGGAGGAGAATTTGATAGCAATGCTTTTTGAAACTTTTTGTGAAGAAAATGGTTTTTCTCATAATTTCTCCGCTCCAAGAACTCCTCAACAAAACGGTGTAGCTGAAAGGAAAAATTGTACTTTGCAAGAATTTGCTAGATCAATGTTGTATTTTGGCAGAAGCCGTTAACACAACTTGTTATGTTTTAAATAGAGTTTTAATTAGACATTCTTTAGATAAAACTCCTTATGAACTTTGGCAAACAAAATTCCAAATATTGGGTATTTCAAAGTTTTTGGTTGTAAATGTTTTATTTTTGAATAGCAAAGAAAAACTTGGAAAATTTGATTCTAAGATGGATTTGGTATTTTCCTTGGCTATTCCTCTACTAGTAAAGCTTATAGAGTTTTCAAATAAAAAGACTTTAGTAATTGAGGAATCTATGCATGTAATATTTGATGAATCTTGCAATATTATTTCTAATGAGCCTATTTATAGTGATGTTTTAGAAGGAAATTTTGGAGATTTACTTGTTAGTGACAAAGGCAAGGAAATTATTTGAAGTAAGCAAGAGGTGAGCTTAATCGAAAAGAACGAAGTTGGTTCTTCATCCATGCCTAAAGAGTGGATGTATGCTCATTCTCATCCCAAAGAATTAATTCTCGATGATACCCGAACAAGGTGTGAAAACTCGTTCCTCTCTTAATATGTTTAATAATCTTGCTTTTGTTTCTCAAAATTGAACCAAAAAGTTTAAAGATACCGAAACGATGAATTTTGGATTTTAGCTATGCAAGAAGAATTAAATCAATTTGAAATGAATAAAGTTTGGGAGTTAGTCCCTAGACCCTCTCATGCTTCTATAATTGGAAACTAAATAGGTCTTTAGAAATAAAATGGATGAAAATGGAAATATCATTAGAAATAAAGCTAGACTTGTAACTCAAGGTTATTGTCACGAGGAAGGAATAGATTATGAAGAAACTTTTGCACCCGTTGCTAGATTAGAAGCTATTAGAATGTTGCTTCCTTTTGCTCTTATAAGAATTTCATTTTGTATCAAATGGATGTAAAAAGTGCATTTTAAAAATGGTTTATATCATGGAGGAAGTTTATGTAGAACAACCTCCAGGGTTTGAAAGTTTTGATTTTCCTAATCATATCTATAAGCTGAAAAAAGGTTCTTTATGGCTTAAAACAAGTTCCAAGAGCTTGGTATGATAGACTTAGTAATTTCTTGCTTGAGAATGGATTTAAAATGGGTAAAATTGAATACTACTCTTTTCATTAAGACTAAAGAAAATGATATGCTTTAAGTACAAATAATGTGGATGATATTATTTTTGGTTCTACTAATCCATCTTTTGGTGAAGAATTTCTAAGTGTATGCATAGTGAATTTGAGATGAGTAGATGGGAGAACTTAGATTCTTCCTTGGACTCCAAATCAAACAATTCAAGGATGGTATTTTCATAAGTCAAGAAAATACACAAGGGATTTGCTCAAAAGGTTCAAATTCAATGAAAGTAAAATTGCAAAAACTCCTATGAGCACATCCACTATTGACAAGGATGAAAAAGGTAAGTGTGTGGATATAAAAACTTATAGAGGTATGATTTGATCTTTATTTTATTTAACCGCTAGTAAGCCCGATATTATGTTTAGTGTATGTCTTTGTGCTAGATTTCAATCTTGTCCTAAGGAATCACATTTACATGACGTTAAAAGAATTTTTAAATATTTTGCTTGGCACTATTGATTGAGGCTTATGGTATCATTAGAAGCTCCAGCTCCATATCAAGGTCACGGTTGTTGAATTTATTTGGTAGGATATTCCGATGCGAATTTTGCGGGTAGTTTACTTGACCGTAAGAGTACTAGTGGGACTTGTCAATTTCTTGATAGTTCCTTAGTTTCTTGGTTTAGTAAAAAGCAAAATTTGGTTGCCTTATCCACTATCGAAGCGGAATATATTACAGTTGCTAGTTGTTGTGCTTAAATTCTTTGGATGAAACAAACTCTTTGTGATTTTGGATTAAAGTTTGATAATGTGCCTATATTTTGTGATATACTAGTACACTTAATTTGACTAAAAATCCTATACATAATTCTGGGACTAAACATATTATATTAGGCTTCACTTTATTAGAGAGCATGTGCAAAATGATATATTACTCTTGAATTTATATGCTCTAATAATCAATTAGCGGATATTTTTACCAAGCCTTTGAATGAAGAAAGTTTTGCAAAAATAGGCTTGAGCTTGGTATTATTCGTTGTGATGCCTCTTGATTTTATAATTTTACTTGTTAAATCTTTTAGAAGGCATTTTGATAGGGGGAGATATGGAAAGCATGTGTTAATATTCTTAGGGGAGTTGTGCTAAATTTATGTTCATGTTTTTAAGGGAAACATTTATGTAGTTCTAAATTTTTCTTAGTTATTCTTTTTGATGATTCCAAAGGGGGAAAAGTTTAAGAAAAATATGCTATAAATTTGTTATGATTTTGATTGTATTAATTAGGGGGAGAATTTATTTTTTTTTAGTGAATTTCAAGAATGATCTTTATAGTGATATGTTGAATTTTATTATGTGCTACATATTTACATGTATTTCAAGCTATTTTTCTTGAATGGTTTGTTATCATCAAAAAGGGGGAGATCGTTGGCTTTTTGGCCGTTAATCTCAAATTAATTAATTTTAATTAATTAATCAATCAACATTTTGATGATAACAAACTCAATTTTTTAATTACTGAAAATCTTAGTGTTTTAATATGTCCATAGCGTAGAGCTCGAACCAACGATTCCAACACCTCTTGAATACTCAAATCAGAGCTAAAACGAAGACGATATGACCGAAACAAGTCTATAGAGAAAATCGTGGTGGATGACATGACATAACCAGATCATTTGCATGTAGACATGTGGCAGCATATTGGTTGAATGGTGGATCATTAAGAGATTAACATATGATGGACTTTTGATTTTTGGATTGATTTGAAAAGAATGAATTTAAAAAGAAAATGAATTAAAAGGAAAATAAGTTTCTTTACAGAATAGGTTTCTTATTTTAACTGATGTATATATTGTTCCTGAACTAAAAAGGAACCTTATTTTTGTAAAGTGTTTATTGCAATGTAAATATATTGTCTCTTTTGATGTGAATAAAGCAATTATTCATAAAGATGGTGTTTTTATTGGCACAGCAAATCTGGAATCGAATTTATATGTGCTAAGACCGTTAGCCATTAATTCCCTCCATAATACTAAAATGTTCAGAATTGTCGTAACTCAATCAAAACGTCGATAAATTTCTCCAAAAGAAAATGCATGATGCGTTATTTTATGAGGTGGAATTAGGGATGAAATGCGATTTTGAAAATGCGTTGAGCACTCAAGTTTTCTCAGTGGAATCCAAGTGTAAACCCCACTGAGTTTCCTGGTAAGTCCAGGGTCGAACTCAGAGACTTGGAAAAATATGTTGCGGTGGTAATTTTTTAGAAGACTTTATGGTAACCGGTAACTCAAATAATTGTTGATTTTGCTTGTTGCGGTAATGAAAATAAACAAATGCGGCGGAGTTCGAAAAGAGATGATAAAACGGAAGATACGATGAGTATGCGGTGAATGGGTTGAGAAGGGTTTCGACTACGGCGTCGGGCTTCCTAGGATGCGTTCATGCTATGCGATCATGCAACACACATACAATAGTAAACCATCTCTCGATTCGAATGCTACGACTTCTAATGCTAGAACGCATACGATATATGCGATAAGTCTATAGGATCTACACATAAACCTCTATTCTTATTTATGCAATGACAAAATGTCACAAACAAAAATAAGGCGATCACATAATATCATTGCTATCTCTAGAATGCATGCAATGCAAATTGGCAAACAGAGCTTATCTTTAAGTCCTTATCTCTTGTTTATGCAGTTCAAATCTTGCTCTCTCGAGTCTAGATTCTAACCTAGCTCTCTCAAGTCTTAGGTTCTTTCTTTAGACTTTCTCTCGAAATTGCAAGCAATGAACATCCTAGGTCATGTTAGCTTAGTTATTCTCAACCTATTCGACAAGTTTAGCTAGTCATGTGTGCTAAAAGAGTGAACAGATTTAGAATAAGAGCTTCCATTATATAAATATAAAGATGAAATACAAAATAACAATGCAAGAAGAGAATAAAGAGCCTGATAGCAATCACACGTCTTTTCTACTCGTGTTCAAAAGATAATCTCGCTCTCGCGAGAGCCAGCCTGCTCTCTGCTTTTATGCCTCCAGGTTCTCTCTCAAGTTGCCCTGAGCGATCTTCCGACGTCTCTACTCTNGCCTGCTCTCTGCTTTTATGCCTCCAGGTTCTCTCTCAAGTTGCCCTGAGCGATCTTCCGACGTCTCTACTCTTCCCTTGCTCCGCCTTAAAAATAAAAGAAAACTATGAACACGACTAAAGCTCCTAAATCGGTGAACAGGTGAACTCGTTAACCCCTTTTTTGAAGGATGCCTTTGGTATTTATAGAGCTCCGGGGTGAAGGGCGGCTTCTCTCTTATGATTGCACAGATGGGATGGCTTTAATTCCCTGAATGATGTGCTGAATATTTGTCACCGAAAAGCTGAATGTACTTGTTATCGTTAGCGACTGTCAACGTAATTTGGATTCGACCGTGATCAGCTTCTGTCCCATTGTGATTAATGATGCCTTTCACCAGAATGCACCCACTAAGTTGCGCCGACTCTATGCGAAAATCCTTCTTGAGCAGATGTTTGCGAACACAAATCAACGTAAAGCCTTGCGGTAATACTACGCTCGTCCGTTGATCTCTTGTGATCGCTCTTTTCGCTTTGCGTCAATGCATATTCTGCATAAAAAATACAAAAATTAACTGTTCCTATACAATGAACGCATGCAACCGCAATGTTATAAACTTAATGCTTTTTAGGCGCAATCTAACATATTTTATCAACGCAAGCCAACATTGTTTAAGAACTTAGCACTGTAATAACGTGCATTTCTGCCCGTTCTCAATGCCCAAATTTGGCATCTATGTTTAGGGCACATCAATCTCAATAGGATTGAGAGATTGGTGAAGAATGGACTTCTAAGTGAGTTAGAAGAAAATTCTTTCTGTGTGCGAATCTTGCCTTGAGGGTAAAATGACTAAACGACCTTTTACTGGAAAAGGTTCTAGAGCCAAGGAGCCTCTTGAGTTAGTACATTTTGACCTTTGTGGTTCTATGAATGTGCGAGCCCGAGGTGGCAATGAGTATTTTATCAGTTTTACTGATGATTACTCCAGGTGTGGGTATGTTTATCTTATGCAATGGAAGACTGAATCCTTTGAAAAGTTCAAAGAGTTCAAGGCTGAAGTTGAAAATGCATTGGATAGACGGATTAAAACACTTCGATCGGATCTGGGTGGAAAGTTTTTGGACTCGGCATTCCAGGATTATTTGATAGAATATGAAATCGTTTCTCAACTCTCAGCGCCGGGTTCACCTCAGCAGAATGGTGTAGCGGAGAGGAGAAATAGGACCTTGTTAGATATGGTTCACTCGATGATGAGTTATGCTTCCTTATCGGACTCATTTTAGGGTTTCGCAGTGGAGACTACGGTGTACTTACTCAACTGTGTTCCCTCCAAGAGTGTTGCAAGAACATCTCTAGAGTTGTGGAACAGGCATAAAGCTAGTTTACGTCACTTCTGCATTTGGGGTTGCTCTGAATATGTGCTTGAGGCTAATCCCAAGAAGTTGAAACCACGGTCGAGGTTGTGCTTTTTTGTAGGCTACCCCAAAGGTACACGAGGGGGTTATTTTGATGATCTAACGGAAAATAGGGTGTTTGTTTCAACAAACGCTACTTTCCTGGAGGAGGATCATATAAGGGAGCACAGTCCACGAAGCAAAGTCGTGTTGCGCAAGCTTTCTAATGAAACTACTGAAACTTCAACAAAAGTTGTTGATGGGAGTTCCTCCAGTAGGTTAGTTTTACCTCAAGAGTTGAGGGAACCTCGACGTAGTGGGAGGGTTGTGAACCCACTCGTTCGCTATCTAGGTTTCACGGAAATCCTTATTATGGTAGCAGATGGCGACGTTGAGGATCCATCGTCTTATAAAAAGGCAATGGTAGATGTTGATGGGGATGAATGGGTGAAGGCCATGAATTTCGAGATGGAGTCTATGTACTTCAACTCAGTATGGGATCTTGTAGATTAGCCTTATGAGGTTCGCCCTATAGGTTGTAAATGGTTCTACAAGCGGAAATGGGGTGCTGATGGGAAGGTACAGACCTTCAAGGCTCGATTTGTGGCAAAGGGTTATACCCAGGTAGAAGGAGTCTACTATGAGGATATTTTCTCGCCATTGCCATGTTAAAATCGATCCGCATCCTCCTGTCCATTGTAGCTTATTATAATTATGAGATCTGGCAAATGAACGTCAAGACAGTCTTTCTAAATGAAAATCTTGAGGAGACTATTTATATGATGTAGCCCAAGGGATTCATAGCCCAAGGTCAAGAGAAAAAAATTTGCAAACTGAATCGATACATTTATGGACTGAAACAGGTGTCTCGATCTTGGAACATATGGTTTGATACTGCGATCAAGTCGTATGGTTTTGACCAAAACGTTGATGATCCCTGTGTCTATAAGAAGATCATCAATGCTTTAGTAGTATTCTTAGTGTTGTATGTAGATGATATCCTATTCATTGGGAATGATGTAGGTCTACTAACTGCAGTTAAGAACTAGCGAGCGACCCAATTCCAAATGAAAGATTTAATAGAGGCTCAGTTTTTTCTAGGTATACAGATCTTTCGAGATTGTAAGTAGAAAGTGCTAGCACTGTCTCAGGCGTCATATGACAAGATGTTGCTCAAGTACTCAATGCAGGACTCCAAGAGGGGCCTACTGCCGTTCAGGCATGGAGTCACTTTGTCTAAGGACATGTGTCCTAAGATGCCTCAAGAGGTTGAGGAGATGAGACGAGTCCCATATGCGTCTACCGTTGGAAGTTTGATGTAGCAATGCTCTGTACTTGTCCAAACATCTGCTACGCTATGGGCATAGTCAGTAGGTATTAGTCTAACCCAAGCCAAGGTCACTGGACCGTTAGTGAAAAATGTCCCTCAAGTATCTTCGGAGAACAAGGGACTACATGCTCATGTATGGTTTGAGGGATTTGATCCTTACAAGATACACGGATTTTGACTTTCAAACTGATAAGAACTCTCGCAAGTCCATATCAAGGCCAGTCTTTACTCTTACCAGAGGAGCTATAGTGTGGCGAAGCACTAAGCAGGGGTGCATCGCCGACTCCACTATGGAGGCGGAGTATGTAGCGGCTTGTTAAGCTGTTAAGGAGGTCGTCTGGCTCAGGAAGTTCGTGACAGACCTGGAAGTTGTTCCAAATAAGTCTAGGTCAATTACCCTCTATTGTGATAATAGTGGGATAGTGGCGAACTCCAAGGAGCCAAGAAGTCATAGGCGCGGCAAACACATAGAGCGGAAGTATCTTCTGATCCGCAAGATAATGCATCGAGGGGACATGATCGTCACGTAGATCACTTCGGAGCACAATGTTTCTTACCCGTTTAGGAAGGCTCTCACATATACAGTGTTTGAGGGTCACCTACGGAGCATGGGTCTACAGGATTACCCTCGGTTGAACTAGGGCAAGTGGGAAATTTTCTTGTACTGGCCTTTTATGCCCTAGTTTATTGCTTTGTACTAAGTTTATTGTACACCCCACTTCGCTTGAGGACAAGTGGGAGATTGTACGAGTTAATGCCCTAAATTCTCGTGTTCTTTAGTATGTAAACAGTTTTTACGAACGGTTGTGTTGTTAATATATAATATTTACTTCACATCTTGAATTTTTGCTCATTTCCCTAGTGATCTTTATGTGACTCAAGCATGTATGTGGTGACATACAAGTCGATCATGTCTTGAGTGTTAACCAAAATGGTCTGTAGTATATGGATATAGGAGGGAAACCTTAGTCTGGTAACGCTACGGATGCTGCCCCCTTTGTTGAATGGTCACAAGTGTTGTGACTTATCACAGATGATTTGATCCTGATCATTCATGTTGAGGACATGCGAGTGGGGGCGTCCTGTAAAAAGAGTTTGTATAAGACCTGACCACGAAGTGTTAACGTCCTTTTATATAACACCGTTCATGACAGAGACTTCACTTCACTAGGATGACCATAGGTAACATGACCTTAATCCTAAGTGAGTTGGGAACTCCTGCCATTGAGGGCAGTCCTTTGATTTGTATGTGTGCGAGTGGCCAGATCGCCGATTTAAAACTACCATTTTGGGGATTCGTCTGATTTAGAAGCTGGGAACTAAGCTGCACAAGATGAAATTCACTCCTTCCTCGAGGCAAGGGTAGGTAGATAGATGGCTCCCTTAAGGGCTGATTCTGGGACTTGAACTATGTGGCGCCACAAACCTTCTCCTGGCCCGAAAGGTGTTCACACATAATTGGACTATGTTGTATTGTTCGTTAGAGGAATCAGTGGTACTTAAGAAGTGGGATGAAACTACAGGGGCATAACAATAAATTGACTCGGTTGTACTTACGAGCATCATTGAAGGGTCATCGTACTCGTGATTGGTTATATTCGATGGACACAGAAATATATCTGTGGTAAGAAGAGTTCAACTGTTGGTCTTTAGTGGAATGTCTGACAGTTAACAGATGGTGGATCTCGTGGCTAAAGAGTTTAGTCAACTATTCACATACCGTTAGAGCTTCGAGCCACAGGTTCATTAGGTCCCTTAGGTAGCTTGGATAAAGTCGAGTACCAGTATTTGGGTTAATTTAAAATGTTCAAATTGACAAGAGGAAGTTTGATTATATATGATATAATTGGACTGGTTAATTATATATCATATAATTGGCAAATGTATGAGATACAATTTTATGGAAGAAATTAGATATAAATATGATTTATATCAAGTAGAGAAGAAAATACTATAGTAGATATGTGATATCAAACTATAGGATATAAATATAATATGATTATATTTATTAATTAATTAATTGATTAATTATATGATAATTAATCATTTTTTCACGTTCGGATGTGGGTTAGTGGACAGCATCGGTTATGGTAACCGATGAGTTAAAAATGAAAAAAAATGTTCATTTTTGCATTGTGCAATTGATATTCATTCTTTCGCCCAAAAGATTTCGTGAAACGATCGCCCGAGAGTCTATACGATAGTTGCTTCTCCGCCTAAACGATCATCCACCTCGCGATTTAACTAAAAGATTGTACACCTTTTCCTAAACGATCGTTCAACATTTCCTACACGATCGTGTAACTCCTCTATGCAATAAGCACTTCTGCTATACGATAGCATTGTTTTCTCTCCCACTTGCTTATCACCTACACGACTCGTTTTTTCTCCTTCCTTTACCAAATTCACCAAAGCCCATCCTTTGAGTTTTCACTCCGAGAATACCTGGGGCTCATTAGTGGTGGTGTTGTCCCCGTTGCAACATTCATGTTCGCGTTGATCGTGCTATTGCAGTCGACGTTCCCGCCGGGTGTTGGTAGATCTGTTGGAGGGTTCCGCTACGTTAGGGTTCTGAAGTTTGAAGATAGTCTTCAATTGGTATAAAACTCTTTCTCTGTTATTTATCTTGGTCTAAGCATGCTGTTAATTAGAATTTATTTAGATAGCTATATGTGTTGAATGTATAAAGTTGTATTTTGGTCACGGTGAGATTTGAGTGATCCGAACACGCTCATGGAACTCTCGGTATGAGATCCTTCACTTACATCCATGATTATTTCTCGGAAACACTGAGTCTGCATCCTATTGTTTGTAGGATGTAAACAACTTCTTATTAGAAGTCAAATGAAAAGTACAACCTGAGTCAATCACCCATTCTTCTTTATCCTTAGTATGTACTATCATGGCCTTTTCATTAGTTGCAACTAGGGTTTTAGAATATACATATGCTTCATCCCCAATAGAGAAGCCTGCCTTTCCATGTTCTTTTGATTATTCTAGTCTTTAAAGTCCTTTTTCTTCCTATATGAACAATTCCTTTTAATATGACCTTCCTTATGACAGTGATAGCGCTTAATTATTGGTTTGTTTTTATGAAACCTTTGTCCCTTTGTGAACTTATTCTTTTTGAAGTGATTCCCCATTCTTTTAGAAAATAAGGTCTCACCACTTTCAGAACTCTTAGATTCTGACTTAAGTTCAAATTCTTTACACCTTATGGCAGCAATCCCTACCTCAGTTGAGATACTATTCTTACCATATTTCAGTATTATCCTTACATCTTTATATGTGTCTGGCAGTGAGTTAATAAGAATGGTAGCCTCACTTTCTTTGCCAAGCTTTTCTTCTGTTTGATTTATTTCTGAGGTCAATTTTCTAAATTCATCAAGGTTCTCATCCAAAGACTTAGAGGCATTCATCTTAAAATAGAACAACCTCTCCCTCAAGAAAATCTTATAAAGCACATCCTTCATTACATATAATGTTTGTAATTTATTCCAAACTTCATATGCAGTATTTCATCAACTATGCCTAAGTAATTATTTGTCACATTCAACAGCAGAGTCCTATATGCCACTTCATTAATATTTTATTTCTCTTCTTGATTTAAAGTATCAAGCAATGCTTTAGGATCTTCTAATCCTCTTAAAGCTTTTTGATATGTCAAGATTAACTTAATCTTCTTAATCAATCTTCTTTGACCAAAGCTTAAAATCATTAGATCCTATAAACTTTTCTATCTCATACTTTTCAACAGCCATGGATCGATTATTTCTCAAGGCTTTGATACCAGTTGTTATAAAATAATCAACAGAAATAGTAATTGTTATATGGCGAAGAGCATGTAATACACATGTCTCTTACTTACCTATCGAAATCACTAGCTTGGAGGAACAAAATAGAAGAAAAAATCTCTTATCACTTTTCCCAAAAAGATTTGAATCTCAACTTGAAGGAAAACTCTCTCTGTTTCAACGACAACTACAATAATAAGATGAAGAAGAAAAATCGAAGCATAGACAGAGAATGAAACAAGGAGGTAAAAGGAAGAAGAAAACAACACCAGAAAGTATAGTGGTTTGGCTCTATCAAAGCCTACATCCACTTCTAGAAAAGCCACAGATTTCATCTTCATTCAAGTGTTGAGTAGAAAAATTGAAGCTCAGAAAAACAAAGTACAATTAGGTATATCACTCTTTCTTACTAGACCCTCTCTATTACATTCATCATTTCTTTTGTGAACAGAATGATGAAAACAATCATCCCTTTCACCTTTCTTATATTACTTTTTTTATTACATTTATTTGATTTTAAAAAGAAAAAAAATATTTGGGATAAGAGGTCTAACAAAATCTATTATTTTTGCCTTGTGACCCAGAGCTGGATGATGAAGAGCGTGGACTACATAGAGAAAGAATCTCATGTGAACTTCAGCTTCAATTTTAGTAAGTATAAATTTACTATTAAATCTCAACTAGATTCAAAAAGCAATTTTAGCCTTGAAAACCTTAGAAGAATGATGAACACCATGCAACAAGAAATGTAGAAACTAATGAAAAAAAAAAAGGGAACACAAACACCAACTTTGCTCACAATGCATTTGCAAATTTTTCAGGTATTAATCTTTTCCTTGATAATGAATGGATTGTTGAAATTGAAGCAAGCAATCATATGAATCCATATTTAAAAAACCTGATTAAACCTCAAACTCTTGAAAAACCAGGTCATGTTTATCTACCCAACAATGCCTCTGTCTATGTTACACACAGGGTCTACAACCGCATGATAATCTTGTTTTGAAAAAAGTGTTGTTCGTACCTAAGTTTAGGTACAACTTGCTATCTGTAGTAAGATGACTAAGGATAATAACATAAGAGTAATCATTTACCCCTCTAGATGTCAGGACCAGGAGAATAGGTTTATAACCATGTAGAGACATGATCGAGACTTGATCATAGAAACAATTTTTGAGTTACTAAAGAAAAAAATACAATTTCTTTTTTAGAATAACATGATTATAGATATACAGATTCAAACTTTGTTTTCTGGTAATATTTGAAACTTTGAATGTAATGAGAGTGATGTTTTGTTATGGCATACTAGAACAACATATTGTTCTTTTAATCATCTTGCTCATATTAAGGAATTAAACATTCAAACTTCTAAAAATTATATTTGCAATTTTTGTCCTATGTCTAAACAGTGTAGATTAATATTTCCAGAAAGAATTACAAAATTTTAGAAACCTTTCCAGATACATATTAATTCATGGGGTCCTTACAAAGTCAAAATCCTACCCAAAGGCTCATTATTTCCTCTGTTGATGACTTCACTAGGTGTACATGGACTTATTTGCTCCACGATAAAATTCAAGTCTACAGAACTTTTAAAAATTTATTTGCTCTCATTAATATTCAGTTTAATAGAAAGATAAAAGTGTTTAGAAGTGACAATGAGACTGAGTTCATGAACCATGGAATAAATTTTCTCTTAAGAACAATGGAACCATTCATCAAAGGATTAATCAACATAGTCCACAACAAAATGGAATTACTGAGAGAAAACACAGGCATCTACTGGACTTAGCAAGAGCTTTAAGAACACATGCCTCTATTCCCATTCAATTTTGGGTGAAGGCATCTTGACAGTTGCTTATTTAATCAACCTCATACCCTCAAGAGTCCTCAACTGGGAAGTTCCCTATACCAAACTTTTTAATAAACCACCTTCTTACATTCCCTCAAAATTTTTTGCTGGATGAGCTATGCAACCAACCTACAACCGGGGAAAACAAAATTTGGCCCTAGGGTTCGCATATGTGTTTTTCTAGGATATCCAATGGAACAAAAGAGATGTAAACTGTATGATTTTGACAAGAGAGTCATGTTTACCCATAGATGAAAGAGAGAATTTTTCATATTGTTCGGTTGTAAAATGCCAAATACCTTAGATTCTAAACATCCTGACACTGATTGAACCAGCCTTTGATCCATCTAGATTGGAAGTAGTTTTACCTTTTGAACATGAAGAGAATGTTAATTTTGACTGTCTTAGGATTGATCATGTATGTACTAATCTTGAATCCTTAAGCCAATTCTTTAAAAGACAAACTCAACTTCCATCTCACCTTAATGACTTTGTTCTTTCCTCTAAAATGCCAACTAGACCAAACACATCACTTGTTGTCAGTCCTAAATTTCATCCCTCATACCATGCCTTTATGGCCAAAGTTGATATTGTCGCTGAATTTGCATCCTTCCACAAGGCTCAAAATGATCCTAAGTGGATATTAACAATGAATCAAGAGATTAAAGCTCTTGAAAAGAACCCGACTTAGAGTTAACCTCACTTTCCAAAAGTAAAAAGGCTATAGGTTCCAAGTGGGTCTTTAAAATTAAAAGAAATGTTACAGGCGAAGTTAAGAGATACAAAACTAGGTTAGTAGCTTAAGGCTACAACCAGAAAGAAAGAGAAGACTACATAGAAGTATTTTCTCTAGTTGTGAAGTTTGTCATTGTGAAAATCTTGATTGTTATTGTAGTCATTCAGTAGTGGCCTATCATCCAGCTAGATATTAACAATGTCTTCTTACATGGGCATATTTAGGAAGAACTTTACATGAAGCCACCTTCTGGCTACACCAAAGCTGCTCCCAATCAAGTTTGCAAACTCAAGGGCCTTTCTATGAATTGAAACAGGCCTCTCGACAATGGAACAAGGAATTGACTCATGTATTGACATCCTATGGATTCTCTCTGAGTCTCAATGAAAATTGTCTTTTCGTAAACCATTCTAATGGTATCCAGCTTTGTATGTAGATGATTGGGAATATAGGAGACTAATTGGAAAATTGTTGTATTTGAACATGACCAAGCCAGATATTAGTTGTAGTGTGCAGCAACTCAGTCAGTTTATGGATAATCCTTGCCTTTCACATTGGAATGTAAGCATGTGATGTTATAGTTTCATGGATCAAAATAGGATTCGAAACTCGAATTTGATTTGGCAATGTCATATTCTCTTTGTCTTAAACTTGTCCTTTTAGCATGTTTTTCCTCAATCATATGCTTTCTAAGAAAATTTTCACTAATTTTAGAGTTTCTATGGTTGATTCACTGAACATGAAATTGCATCTTGTTGATATAGGTAGTAGCTATTAATTCTTTTAAGCTTTTTTTTACCTTACTTTCATACCCTCAGACTCTTAATCGGATGTGATCAAGGTACATTCATGTACCATTTCTGAAAAATTCAATTAAAAAGTCGATCAATTAAAATAAATGAAAATTTAATGTAAACTCTAAGCTTTCAATTTTGTGTCTAGTAAAGCAGTTAATTTTAAAATTGTAAAAGTTTAGATACTAAATTTATAATTTTAAAAGTTTGATGACCAAAAAGACACAAACTTTAAAGTTTAGGGACTGAATATATAATTTAGTCCATTTTAATTTTCTCTTTTAATTTCTTAATTTGAAGTAATAGAAGGATAAAGTTGGATAAGAATGAATATGGGTAGACGTGACCCTGTGTTATACATATGGAGTTCTACATTTAAGCGTCAAATTAAAATGAAGTCTAAAATTTTATGTAATTTTCTTATATCCAAATTAATTCACTTCATATCATAAATCATTTTAGATAAAATTTGAAAAAAATTTTATAAATAAAAAAATCTTAAAAATATTTACACTTTATATCAAAAAGTTCTAAAAGTACCTTGAATTTTTTTTGTTAAATATAAATATTTTTAAATATTTTTTATATTTAAAAATACCCATAAAATTTGTGTACGCATACAATTCATTTTTTTAAAGCATTATATATATATATATATACTTACAATTTGGGTTTTATATATTTTGATTTGCTTCTTAAATCAACCAACTATCTACATAAATGGTGTTGGTGTGTATATTGACTTTTATGCACATGTCAACTGCCATCTTATTTTCTTTTACTTAATATTTAATCTATTTGATTGAAAATGTAAACTTCAAATATTACTTGGTACTTTGCATGTAAAGTTTGAGTTTCTTTTTCCATATAAATTATTGAAAATAATAATGACCAAATTCACAAAGGGAAGATCTAAGTATTTTTTTTTTTTTTAAAAAAAAAAAAATCCCACTAATATATCCAAATACACATCAACTTAATTTTATTGTTAAATAGATATTCTGACTTTTTGGCACTTGTCAACATCTAATAGAGATTATTAATTAACTTATTGATTGGAAAAAAAATAATTCAAATTAGCATTTAAAACTTATAGCACGCAAAACACGTAATGCACTCCATAAACAAATTATACAATGTAATTTTGATTATCCATTTTCTTTAACATTTTTTTTTATTAGGGTGAGATTTGACTTCTAGAACTTGTTATTTAACAATGACAAAAATGTCCCTAAATCTCCCATTTTTGTCTTTAATGTTGGTTGTCTTTAATGTCAGTTTAAAACCAACATTAAAGGCCTTCAATAACACCAATATTGCAACCGACATTGAAAGTCTCAACATTGAATGTCTTGCAACTGACATTAAAGGTCTTTAGTGATTAAAGGTCTTTAATGTCGGTAGCCTGTTTTTTTTTTTTTTTTTTTAAATTTTTAACTGACATTGAAGCCCGAATCTATTCATTTTTTCTTAAATTTTGTTGCCGAATCCATTTTTTTGGTCAAATAAGTTAAAAACGACATTATATGTCTCGTGTTGGGTCAGGAAATGTCCGTCATTGTTTTATATTAAAGAGTATAAAAAAATTGCATGGCGAACCCATCAATATTTGTCTTCCACCTATGAATTTATCCACAAACAAGAATCGATATTTCCAATCCATTACATATACTCATCAATATTTTTCTTCCACCTATGACTTTATCCACCAAAATTTGCAAAACAATACCAGAACCAGACTTTCATAGAATACAGCTTACACTAAAGCAATCATTTCTCTCATTCACAAATATCAATTAGTACTAATTTCATGAATAAACAAGAATCACAATACCAGAATCACAATACCATGAATACAGCTTCCAATAATAAACAGATCATGTCTTCCACTTATGAATTTATCCACAAACAAGAATCACAATACCAGAACCGGACTTTCATAAAATACTTACACCAAGCCATCATTTCTCTCATTCACAAATATCAAGTAGTACTAATTCCATGAATAAACAAGAATCACAATACCATAAATACAGCAGCTTCCAATAATAAACAGATCATGTCTTCCACATATGAATTTATTCACAAACAAGAATCACAATATCAGAACCAGACTTTCATAGAATACTTACACCAAGCCATCATTTCTCTCATTCACAAATATCAATTAGTACTAATTCCATGAATAAACAAGAATAACAATACCAGAATCACAATACCATAAATACAGCTTCCAAAAATAAATAGATCATGTCTTCCACCTATGAATTTATCCACAAACAAGAATCATAATAACATAACTAGACTTTCATAGAATACTTACACCAAGCCATCAATTCTCTCATTCACAAATATTAATTAATACTAATTCTATGAATAAACAAGAATCACAATACCATGAATACAACTTCCAATAATAAACAGATCATGCTTCTACCTATAAATTTATCCACAAACAAGAATCACAATACCAGAACTAGACTTTTATAGAATACTTACACTAAGCCATCATTTCTCTCATTCATAAATATCATATTAGTACTAATTCCATTCACAAATATCATGGTTAGATAAATTTACATTCATTCTAAGCTAGCATTTACATTCTATTAAGACAAAAAACAAGAATTACATTCTTACACAAATTGACCAACAAAACTTGCCCATTGGGTCCGAATTATGTTGATCTCTCCTTGCGTATATGCATCTTTTGTATTGAACTACAAAAAGAAAAAAAATATAAATTCAACATAAGTTTACGTCCATTTATTAAATTAAAGCTAGCACTATATAAAAAAATAAATAATTTACGTACAAGGCTAGTAATGGGAGTAGTAGGATTATGCACTATTTCGTGTATATACAAAATCTAATTGACGAGGGCACTGCAAATAAAGAAGTTGAAAACAATTGTTAAATTGTTATAAAGAATTCGAATGAATATAAATTGTTAAAAAATGAATACAAATTTACCTTTACAGGTTTCCATTTTGGAGAAGACCGATAGTGTTGGAGATCGTGCTTGGCTTGCTATGTTTTCAATCCACTAAATAGTTTAAAAATATTAGTTAAACATAAATACTTCAATTAAGAGCTACAAAAGTTCAATTACACTTACATATTTATAACTCCATGAAAATCCTCTTGAACCTTGCTTCGAAGAGAATCCAAAACATAAACAAAATTTTCTTGTAGATTGATTACAATCAATATCCAATGATAACTATAATAAGCAACAATTTTGAAATATTAGTACGTGTATAATGTAAATTAAAAATAACTTAAGAACTTGTATCTACTTACCCTATGTTATATGGAATGAGGACTAATTGGTCTAAATTAGCCAATTCTAGTTTATTGGCTAAATTTCTGGATCGGATATCTTGAGACTTCACGTGTGACGATATTCTTGCTTGATCAATTATAAAAAACCTTCTTCGTAATATCATGACCACATTCATCCCAAAGATATCCAAACAAAGTAAAAGTTATTATTTAGCAATATGAAATAAAGTATACATGAGTGAATCTAGATGAGTAATACTTACGCAATGTATGTCAAAATACACATGTAGCCTATTTCAACCATATTGCAATATTGGAGCAGATCATCGCGGCTTAAATAAATAAATTGGTCTCTTCCAAATATATGCTCGTTCAAAGAGATACGGATCATGTCTACATCGTTCATGTTATGCATTGCATGTCCGTTCAATAATTTGATAGTACCATTAGCGTTAGTATATTTGGAGGACTGGCTGAAGCTCTTAATTGGTGAATGATCCTACCATAACCAAAGTTACAAAAATTCAAAGTAGGAAAAATAATAAATAACCAAACTCATAAACTGAAAAGGAAACATATTTTTTTCTCATCAACCATAACTACAAGTTTACGAGGCCATTTTACGAAGTTGCCCATTGCTTGCTTTAAGAACTCTATTTTACCCTTCACAGGAATTGGTATAGGAAAATCTTCTCCAATGACAATGTCAATCAGAACTTTAACAGTTAAGCATGACACATCATCATCAAATGTTGTGGCTATTGCAATAATATTATCTACAGTTCCTATAGCCAAGTGGCATGGTGTCCCCTTAACAAATTTAAAAGAACTTATGTCATGCATGGTTAAGCACGTACAATATGATTAAAATTTAAAAGTCACAATAAATAAATTACCTCCAAATCTTCTTTAGACATCTTCTCAGTATCTTCTTCAGATGCACTTAGTGCAACACTACCAACAGACTATTTGGACTGATGAGATTGTCTTTCTCTTGACATTTTACCATGTCGAATATTTTTTTGACTAGAGCCTCCTTCAATTTCTTGGCTCATAGAGGACTTTGGTTTTACTAATTTGAAATATTGAGAATGGGAAACAAAATCACCCATTCCTCTAACACGTCCCTAATTTTCTTCCGTACCCAAATGCTTTGATGGAAACATCTTCACCTTCATGCAACTTCAAGCCAGATTGTAGTCCTGTAAAACATATTACATTTTTCACACAATATTCTATATCATCCTTTAAAACTTATATATATACACATCTTAAATTTTGCCATTAATATATACTTACAATCCGATTGGCACATTCTCGAGTAACTTCATAAAGTATTCATTAATTCTTTCATTTTATTGCTTCTTTCCATAAAGTTGCCCGATAAGAAAGGTCATTCCATAGGTTCTACATGAACATACATATTTAATTAGCATAAACATATTAGAATAAAATATTTAATTTAAGTCGAATAACTCACTAATTCTTGGGCAAGATTCGCATAGCCTTTCCGAGAAATGTGGTGATTATATACACATTTCGCACGTCTTTCTTTTTGAACACGACTAATTTTTTGTACAACAAATCTAGTTGATGTTACCTATCAAAACAATGATAATATTGACATGTAATTTATTGTGAATGACTTAACTCCCATTTTTCACTCAATCGTTCATTGACGAACGATGTCCAATGATCTTGCTCTATATGAGAATATTGTTGCGATGGAAATTGCAAGACCAAGGGTTCATCCTTAAATGGAAGTATGAACTTTTGAGTCAGCGTTGTCTTGAAAGTCTGAAACTTCCTAGATGCAGACATTAGTATACAATGTTTGGAATTAGAGTCCACATTGAACGACATCTGCACAATGAAAAAAAGTAGTTAAACGATAAACAAATAAACTACTATGCACATGAATTAAAAGTTTAGAAAACATACCGCTACACAATAAAAAAGTTTGTCTTTTAAATGGTTTGAAACTTTTTTCCAAGAATCATACGTTATAGGAATTTGTTGTCGAACACAAACTCCCATATAACTCTGCATCTTCATTGCTTCAGATCCAACCGGTTGTCCATGTTCATTATAATTGATGGTCAATCGTTGCCCAGATATCCTTATTTGTGCCAACTCAGACATTGTAGTTGGGCCACGTGGTATACTTAATATTTAAATACATATAACCATAGTAAATGACATACCATGATTAATACATTATTTATCAACCCATGACCCTCACAATCATGTCTAATGTATGTGGATGTTGTATCATCAATCTCAGTAAATGTATCAACATTGGGCATTCTTTGCATACCTCCTAACCACACTCTTGTAACATATCTCCTATTTCATCTTCATAAAAATCATCCTCAATTGTACGTTGTGGAGATGTTAAAATAATTGACCAACCTGAATTTGCGGGGTCTTTTATATAGAACACTTGTTTTGCTTGAGAGGCTAAAATAAACGGGTCTGATTTATGTCCAATACGATTGAGGTCCACAATAGTAAATCCAAACTCGTCTATTTTGACTCCAGTTCTATTCTTAACCCAATTACATTTGAATAAAATAAATGATAATCCATGATAGTCATGCTCCCTTATTTCTTGTATTACACCATAAAAGGTCATATCTGACATGAGGGGCCTTTTATCCTTAGCACTAGAGACTTGCATTGTGGTAGCCGTTATACTAACTCCACTATTTTGAACCCTCGTAACATCATCGCAATTCTTTGTGTGATAGTAGTAACCATTGACCACATAATCAGAATATTTTGCCACAGTTGGACAAGGTCCATTAGCTATCCATCTCAAAGAAGGCGATATGGAATTTTTGGGAACTTCGAGAGCTGGTGCAACTTACGATATATTTCATAATATTTTAGTAGTTAACATTTAATTATACATAAAATAGTAGGTCTCTAGATATTACCCATATGGATAGCCACTGACTGAATGTACGATTATGATCTTCTTGAAGCCACTTTCTACTTTTATTTTTACCAGAATTGAGCTTAGACAAAATATCCATATGTTGCCTATTATAAATGACAAAGTAGATTATTGAATAATCAAGTAATCTAAAACAAGAATAAGATGAAGATCTATATACTCGACGTAAGGAAGCACAACATTTACATTTTGAAGGACATAAAGATGAGCTTGATCCAACTCATCCTTACTCGATCTGATAAAAGAAGCAACTGATAATGCTCTATCAATGTTTGAATTCGCTTTCTTTGATGATGAGTTTAGCCCAATAGAATTAACACCAAATACGAATTCAAAACAAAACTCTATAGTCTCTTCAACAATATAATTTTCTCCATCACATCCTTCTGGTCGATTTCTATTTCATACATAAGTTTTCAACACTTTCATGTATCGTTCAACATGATACATCCACCTCAAATAAATAGGTCCACAAAACACAACTTCTCTTACGAGATGCACTACAAGGTGTACCATTATTGTGAAGAATGATGGAGGAAAATACTTCTCTAAGAGGCATAGAGTGACAACGATATCCTCTTGCATACCTTTTAACTGAGATGAATCGATCGCCTTGCAACATATAGCATTAAAGAAGAAGCATAGACGAGTAATTGCAAGTCTTACATGTTTGGGTAAAATATCACGAATGGCTACGGGTAATAATTGTTGCATAAGAACGTGATGGTCATGCGACTTAAGTCCGTAAAGTTTTAAATCTATGAGCGATACTAAACTTTGAATGTTCGATGAATAGCCTTCAGGTACTTTAATTTCTGATAGTACCTTACAAAAACTCAATTTCTCAGCTCGTGTTAACGTATAACATGCGGGAGATAAAAAGACTTTTTTCTCTCCTACTTAAGGGGCTAACTCTGATCTAATGTTCAGTTCCATCAAACCTAATCGAGATTTTATTCCATCTTTTGTTTTACCAGGAATATCGAGCAATGTGTCAATAAGATTTGTACATACATTTTTTTTCAATGTGCATCACATCTAAACAATGTCGTACGTCAAGATACTTCCAGTATTCTAACTTGAAAGAATAGATTTTTTCTTCCAATAAGTTGAAGTGCTATCTCCACTGTTCTTTTCTTTGATACTTTTCTTACCAAATGAATATTGGTACTTACTTGTTTCTGCAAGAATTTCTTCCCCACTCAATGGTTCTGGACCAAATTCTAATTCTTGTGCACCATTAAAAGCTTTCTTTTGTTTTCTATATGGATGATGGCGGGATAGAATCTTGCGATGCCCGAGATATGTCATCCTCTTCCCTTTTGGTAAATAAGTGGATGAAGTATTCTCTCCACAAATTGGACATGCATGATATCCTTTAACCGTACAACCACACAAGTTACCATATGCAGGAAAATCATTAATGGTCCATTGGCTTTAAGCATGAAATGTTGTTCTTTATATGCATCGTAACATTCTACCCCATCTTTTCAAAGTTTTTTTAAGTCATCTACTAACGAAGCTAAATAAACATCTATGTCATTTCCCGATTGTTTAGGACTAGATATTAGTGCAGTCAACATAAAATTTTTTTGCTTCATGCACAATCATGGAGGTAGATTGTACGTCACTAACATCACTGGCCAACAACTTTATCTATTACTAAGATCTCCATGTAGATTTACCCATTTGTCGAAAGAGCAAGACGAAAATTTCTAGGTTCTGACCCAAACTCTGGCCACAAATTATCTATTTTTTTTCCACGATAGGGCATCTTTAGGATGTTTTAATAAAGCATCTGTTTCTTTTTTTTTTTTAGCATGCCACGCCAATAAACTTGTTGTTTCTTTACTTCGAAACATTCTTTCAAATCTTGGAATTAGGGGGAAATACCACATGACTTTTGCTAGGATATCCTTAGTCCTTTCGTTTAAATTATTTTGAAGCTTCCATCTTGACGTACCACAAATGGAGCATGAGTTCTTTTCTAAACAAGCAACAATCATTTCTACATGCATGAATCTTCTCGTACTTCATTTCAAGGGTATCCAACATCTTTTTTGCTTCATAAGTAGAAGTTGGAATTTCATTAGGACTAGGTAATATGTCATGAATTAATTCCAACAACTCAGTGAAACTCTTATTGCTCCATCCAAATTTAGCTTTTAAATTATATAACTTTACCAATGTAGATATTTTGGAAAAAGTTTTACAATTTGGGTACAATGATTTCTTTGCATCATCTAATAATTCTTCAAAATTATCGAATTTTCCACTAAAATAGTTATTGTATGCAGCCTCAAACATTCCAATTGTGTCATCAACATCAACATCATCCTCATCAACTTCGTCTCTTTCACTAGTAAACACATTTTCATTGTTCCTTAGTCNCTTCGTCTCTTTCACTAGTAAACACATTTTCATTGTTCCTTAGTCCTTTCGTTTAAATTTTTTTGAAGCTTCCATCTTGACGTACCACAAATGGGGCATACATTTGCATTAGAGAGTTCTTTTCTAAACAAGCAACAATCATTTCTACATGCATGAATCTTCTCGTACTTCATTTCAAGGATATCCAACATCTTTTTTGCTTCATAAGTAGAAGTTGTATGCAACCTGAAAAATCCATGTCTGATAACTTTGATCTATACCATTAAAAAATAAGTGTTCTCTTATTTTGTTCACATCTAGAGTCTTTGCATTAACACACTTCAAACATGGACAACTCAAGACATTCAGTAAATTTGAATATTGTAGACCATTTTTAATAAACACCTCAACTCCTAAACCATACTCAGCTGACATTCTATTCATTTTTATCCATGACTTATCCATGCTTGTAAAATATGCAACTTAATCTATAAAAAAAAAAAAAAAAAAAACAATAACAAGGAAAAATTTAAAAGCATAAAATTATGGTTGTAAAATATGCAACATCAACAAATTTAGAACAAGACTTTTAAGATAAGCATCTTATAAATATTACCTTGTCTTTGTTATTAATATTATGAAGTCCTTTTTGTGTCGGGTGCACCTTCTCCACCTGTCAATCTTTTTAAAACACGTCCAATGCAATCTTCTTATCTTCCTTCCAAATCCCCAAGATGATATAAATTTCCAGTTCATCAATAAATGCTTAAATGCTTAGACTTACTACCCTAGTTCATATGCATACAAAGAGCTTCGAATGGAAGTTCCAGTTCATTTCAATTGATATAGTAAGCAATTCATTTTTATAATTAAATACAATTTTGCGAGAGAAACCTTTGCCAAAATAAAAATAAAAGTTTAAGAAATTGTTATTCCTTTAGCTCGCAGTATCTCATAATTTCAAAATTAGATTGACATAATGATAAATAATACGCCAGGCATCAATGAACCAAAACTTGTGTGAAGTCAAGATAATATAAGAAGCTATAGTTGAAACAATTTGAAACAATGCTTAAATATCCAACACCATAGCTAAATGAATTACTCATGAATTTGAAGTTTACCTAATCTCTCCAAATATATTCTATGTTTCATTGTTTAAACACTAAGAGAAACAGGCTTATTCATAGGATAACGATATTTGTGATTCTTTGCTTAAACCACTAATCACGATAACAGAGTACTGAAACAGACGAAAATGGAGGAGGAAAAAAAAAAAGTAAAATCCACACCTATAGCAAAATTCGTTATCTCCAACGCCATAGAAGTATGAATTACTCATGATTTAGAAGTTTACCTAATCTCTCCAAATATATTCTCTGTTTCGTTGCTTAAACACTAAGAGAAATAGGCTTATTCATAAGATAACGATATTTGTGATTCTTTGCTTAAACCATTAATCACGATAACAAAGTACTGATACAAACGAAAACGAAGGAGGAAAAAAAAAAGTAAAATCCACACCTACAGCAAAATTCGTTATCTTCTTTCGCCTTACGAATTATCAGTAATCAAACATTCAACAAACTCCAACGAGATAAATCAAAATTGAAGAAAAGAGATAAAATGAGAGAAACAGCTTACCGAATAAAGCTTAAATAAATGAGAAATGAGAAAGATCAACGGACGGTGTGAAGAACAATCGATGGGCAGCAAGGGAAGAAAGCTAGTAACGAAGAGAAGGAGCGACGACGATTTAGGGTTATATTATTTAATGTCGGCGTGAAAGGTAAAGAAGAGAAGGAGTTGCGATTTAGGGTTATATTATTTAATAAAATAAGAAAAAAAATTACACCTTTAATGTCGGTTTTAAACCGACATTAAAGCCCATCTTCAATGTCAGTTTAAAACCGACATTAAAGATCCGTTTTTTTTAAACAGACATTATACATCCGATTTCTCTTTTTTCAACCGATATTAAAGCCCAAATTTCTTCTAGTGTATATTATAAAATTGCAACAACAGACATTCCTCGCAATAACTTTGCAATGAAAATAAAATTTCATCGTAACTTTTGCAACCAAATACTATTGTTGCAACCCTCGGCAAAAAAATATGGAAGCACAATTAACAACGTAATATAATGTTTTTCACAAAAATTACATTTATTTTTCGTTGCTAAAAGTTGAGACATATTCGTTTCTTTCCTTCTTCAATTACAAATGATGGAAAAAAAAAAATGAAGCTAAATTCTAATTTTTTTTCCCTCTAAAAAAGGCATGTTCACTAACCATTACGACATATTTTCATCTGAGCACGATGGAAATAGAATTCTTTTATTCTTTTATTAAATAATATTTTAAGTTTCCATTCTAAATCTCCAATCAAGATCTATAATCGATTGACTAATAATATTAATAAATGATGTCTCTTTAATTAATGTCAACTTACACAAAAAGGAAAGAAAAACAAAAAAACAAAGCTTGGTGTGTCATGTTAGAAGATACTATTAGTTAATAATGTCAACTTTAATTTAAAAAATATATAAGGATAAGGGAATTCAATTAATTAAGGCCAACATGTGGAATCATCTTCAAATAAAACCCTAAGATTATATTATATACTTAATATATTATTTTTAAAGTTATGTTTATGTGGCGAATTAACAGCTGAAATTTTTTTGCTTTAATTCCTAGGAATTGTCAAAATATAATATAAACTGGCAAAATAAAATTCAACTATGTTCTAGAATATTAGTTTTCTTACCGGATTTGTCCTTTTCGAATTTTTGTGTTTTAATATTTAGATCGTGCCCGTTATTATTATTATTATTATTATTATTATTAGTCAGAGGGTGTGCTTGCCTTTTTTTTTTTTTTTTTT
>NC_052350.1:52707076-52729438 GCF_009727055.1 Benincasa hispida | reverse complement strand
TGAATATATATATATTAATGCATTGAGTTTATTTGTATATATTTATTTTATAACGTTATCTTCAAACTTTTAATACATTTAAGAAACTGGGAAGGCAATAATCTCTTTGTTATTTTTCTTTTTTAAAAAAATTGACTTGGAGTTGAATTTAAGGGGGTGTAAATTAAATAATAATAATAACATTAATCAACCATGTCATATTTTTATTTTTAAACAAAATTATTATAATATATGAAAAACTCTTAAAATAAGGCAACCCAACCATAGAGCATTGGACAAATCTCTATTACTATTTTAAGTTCGTCATTGACTTTTAAATTTGTTGAACTAAAAAAGCTTCTTAAAAGTACAACGGCTAAAAACATGGCTGCTTATTATGTAGTTCATTATGTTGCTGGATTTTTATCCTTTTTAATTTTTTTTTATAAAAAGTTCTTCCAATTCAAAAGCTTTGGGAGGTATTGATTCTTTATGTTTTGTAGTTGGGATTTTGAATGGTTATGACAATTTTTTTTCCACTGTTCTCTTTGAAGTTGGAAACTTACGAAGTTATTTTAATATGATAGTTTGATACTACGTACATTACACATGATTGAATAAGTCATGAAAAATATTTTTAAATTTTTTAAAATTGGAAGAGGCAAAAGTAATAATAATAATTTTATATTAACTCTTACTAATTAATAAATTTGTTTTAAAAATAAAAATATGACATGGTTGATTATATCATAATTTATAGTTAATAACTATGTTTCTAACCGTTAACTTTTTCTTGTTTTGATAACTGTAATCTAGTTACAATTTTGATTATTAATTATTTATTATTTTAAAGTAACATTTATTTACTACGTAAATTAAAAATGCAATGTTTTTTTTTGTTGTAACTTATAGTTTTTAATTGGGGTCTTTTTAAATATAAAAAATATTTAAAAATATTTACACTTTACAGTAAAAAGTTTCAAAAGTAACAATTTGGTTCCTGAACTTTCATGAAAGTAATAATTTAGCCTCTAAATTTTATTATTTAACAATTTAGTCCTTGTAAACTTTCAAATTTGTAACAATCTAGTCCATAACGTAAAAAAAAATCAAAATTAGAGGTTAACTTTTAATATTTTATGATGTAGATTTTGTATTTTGAAAAAAGAAAAATATTGAGTCTCTAATTAGTTTAATGGTTTATTTATAAATGAATCTCATTAAATCTTAATATTCATTTTTACAATAGAAACTAAATCATTACAAATTTGAAAGTACAAACACTAAATGGTTACATCCTAAAGTTCAAGGATAAAATTGTTATGAATACAAGGACTAAATCGTCAGCACTAAAATTTAGGGACTAAATTTACTTCTATGAAAGTTTAGGGACTAAAAGTGATTTTTAACGATATATAATATATTTGCATGGAGAGGATAAAGATGTAATATTGGAACTTTCTAATGGCAACAAAGGAAATATGAAATCTGTTTTTGGGCATTTTTAGAGTTGGTTCATAGAGATGGATTGCTTGGGTTTTTACAAGAATGTTCTTTGAAAAATATTTTAAAAAGCCCAACTTCATTTGGGCTTTTGTTTGGGCTTTCTCTGATAGCAGACATTGTGGGCCAAAGCCCAACTTCATTTACTAAATTTTTTGGGCCAAGGCCCACCATACAGGCTCAATAGATCTGTTTACGTTTCACGAAATATAAGGTTGCAGCCAGTAGTGTGGCCCAATGTCGTGTTGCCTTGTGTCATTTTTCTTTTGGGAAAAATATCTTCCGTCAACAAGTTGATTGATCTTAATATTTTAAATTAGTCTATTTTGATCCCTAAGTTTTGAGTAATAGGTTGAAGAGGTCCGTCACGTTATACTTAAATCATTTTTTTTTTGACATTTTCTTTTATTAATTTAGTTTAGACTTGACAATTTTAAATTTAAAATTAAAATTAAAAATATCTCTTATCTCCCACACTTCCTCCCTCCTCTCTCTTCTCCCTCCACCTTCCATTTTCATCTTCGTTTCCCCTTTTCTTTTTGCAGGTATTATCTTCTTTTTCTTCTGTGTATTTTATTAGATTTTATTTTTCTCTTAAACATTCTCTTTCCCTTTCCTCTCCAAGTCCACCAAAATTGGAGTCATCATGCCTGGTTGTTGCCACCCACCTCCGATCCAAAACACATCCTTTTCCTCCTTAAGCGTCGGACGGTGTTGGTGGTTGTGTCTACACTGACCACGTTGACGGCGTTGGTGGTTGTGTTTACACTGACCTCGTCGACGGATTCCTCCTCGACAGTGGCTTCCAAATCTTCATCACCGCATACCTGGTAGCCTAAGCCCTCCTCAAGTCCCAATTTCTCTACCTCCAAAAATTCTACTCTGGCTTTGTTTTTGAAAAATTTCTGACTGGCTTCACCATAGTCAGAGTTTGATTTTCAGATTCTATAATTGTCCGATTCCTTCGGCCATTTTTTTTGTGGGATTTTATTCCATACTCAATTTGAACTTTTCTCCAATTTGCTTATTGAATTTCAAAGTTGGGGGAGAAGAGAGAGTAGAGAGGAAGAGTGGGAGATGAGAGAGAATTTTAATTTTAAAATGTCAAATAATAAAAGAATTTGTTAAAAAATGATACATGTAATATAAGGATTCCTTAAACCTATTTCTAAAAACTTTTGGACAAAAATTACTAATTTAAAACTTTAGGAACCTAGTACATATTCCTAAAATTCAGGGATTAAAAAAGTATTTTTTTTCTTCTAATTACTTTATCAAAGGAATGACACATCATATATTGTTGGCTATTTGTAGTAAAACATAAAAATGAATTTAATTCAGGGATTAAAAATTTATCGTTAGAACTTTCAAATTGAACTGAAATTTCAAATTAAGATGATGTTTCATGTACAAATTTAACATGTATGAAAGTTATATTTATAGTTTATTCAATTTGAATGAGTTATGTTTTATTTTAATCAAGTAACAACTTAATTGAGTTAAATTTGACAAATATTTTAATTTTGTATTTATTTGATTTGATTTTTTTTTTAAAAATTTTGGAGAGTTACTAAGTTGCTAATCTATAAATAGCAACTTGGTTATTCATTTATAACATTCCATTTCAAATTGAAGAGTTCTATTATTTCTTTCTCTCTCATCTTGAGTTGAATGGTTGTAGTCTGCATGTAACCTATGCAGAGTAAATAATTATCTTTAGGATAATGCTTATCAGAAGCATACCTCAACTAGATTTTGAATCTCCAATGGTTTTGAGTATTTTTTCAAGTCTTTGGTTATTTCATATCTAAGCCTTGCTACAACATTTGGTTTACGTTAGAATTGGAATGTTACCATTGAGTGTACCGTTTTTAGTTAAAGTGTAATAAATTTCCTACTTGTATTAAGTTCTTTCATACCATTTCTCCAAACATATTTAAAGCGACATTTTGTTTCCACAAAGATTTTAACAATATTAATTTTAAATGTGTTTCTTACGTTGTTATTTCTAACTCTCAATTTTGAATCAATTAGTTGAAAATAAATAGTATTGTGGGATGAAAAAAATAAAATTAAAAAATAAATTGATATTGATAAAAAGAAAGGAAAACAATGTTATTTTAGATTATGAAACACTTTTTCTCACATTATTATTTTTAATTTCTAGTTTTCAAATGATTAATTGAAAATAAATGGTATTGTGCGAACATAAAAGAAAAGTAAGAAGATAAATACAAATTATAAACAAAAAGATGAAATTGATTACGAAACCAATATTAGCTATATCTTTATCTTTACTATATTAAAAGTGGTTTGGATGGAGAATCGTTTTAGGACAATTTTATCCAAAGTCTTATTATATAATGCCTAAATTGTCTTTACTATCTCTCCAAGTTCTCTCTCTCACCAAAAATTCACCACTTCCACTTCCTTTTCATTAATTTGTGAGCCTCTCCCATTAATTTTTACAAATTTTCCATCATCTTAATAATAATTGTAATCATTAAAGGTTAAATGCATTTTAAGGTGAATATGAAGAGTTCTAAAAAAAAGAAATGAAAAGAAAAAGGAAAAAAAGAGAAAAAAAAAGCAATAACTTTGAATCTTTTCTAAATCCATACCACACATTTTCAATGGCCTATAAATAGTTTGTGCATTTGTAAGAGACATTCTCAAACACATTTATTATCATTTTCTCTTTGTAGCCATGGGTCTGACCATGACTACGATAATTATAACAAAGTGTTTGATTCAAGGTACATCTCAATTTTATGGTGTTTTATGGAAATTTATTTTCAATTTCGAATTACATTGTTGCATTGGATTGTACCAAAAAACTATATTTTTGCAATTTTCTTTTTTGTCAAATAGATTAATAGTCTCTCGATCTTAGACTATAAGAAAATTCATTTTTAATGACAAATTTTAGTAATGCAGACAAAACTTGTCACTAAGTGCTAATTTATAGCAACACGTTAGAAAACATGTCACAAAAAATAACTATTGATAGCGGAGTCTAAACCAACGTCCCTAAAAGTTTTTACGACATGGTACTGTGCGTCACAAAGAATTACTAATCTTTAGCAAAAAATTACTTTGTCACTAAAAGATCTTTTTAAAAACGAATGAAATGGTTAAAAATTAAAAATATATCCCAACTATTTTTTCGTCATTTCCTGTTGGAGATCTGTTGATTGTCTCTATATTTTTCTAAGGCAACTTTTGGCAATTTTTGCAGTTGTCATAAATGTTGTCTTAAACATTTGCCCAAACATGTCTAATTACTATAGAATTTTTTTATTTTCGTAATCTAGATTTTATATGCAGAATATTTTTATTTCCTAATTCTGAAAAGTTCTGCAGAAATATATTGGTCGATATTTCCTTTTTATGGTACATCTTATCTTTTAAAAAAGGAAAACTATTTTCTGGACAATCTATTCTTAACTGGCCACAATCTTTTTAAGGCGATTTTTTATCTTCTTCGAGGGTTGCCACATTTTTTGATTATCAGAAGAGTGTAATTCTTTGTGATCAAATAGTGCTCCATTGTAGTTTGTCCTGGCAACTAATTTGTTCTTGACGGTCATTTTCTACATCGTGGATTTTATCAATCTTTGCCCACTTTATTCAACTGTGCATATTTTTTGGATAAATCATTAAAAAAAAAAAAACTTGAAGATATTACTTGTTTTAGGGGGACCCTTAAGGCATCGCTGAAGAGAAGGGGATTCTCCGTCTCATGGGGAGCCTAAGACTTCATACTGGAGAATGATTTCTCCATCTTAAGAAGGATCTAAGATTCATCAGTGAAGCGAGTTTACTGAGCTGCAAGGAAGATAATCAATTAGAGAGGTGTCTCACACACTATCGGAAGCCAAAGTGTTCAACACCAATATTATCATACTTAGGGGGAGCCTACATTCTCTCGAGTGGGAGTCTCACATCTAGGGGGAGCCTAGGTGACTTGTGAGTTGGGCTTTACATGAGTCATTGTACTAGTCAGAGTATTACAAATAAGTACTATGTTGTAATTGTTTAACTCTTTAATATTAAAGGACCATCTTTCTTGGGCACACTGCCCTCCAAACATAGGTGGTTTATCGCCGAACTGGATTACCAATTCCTGGGTACTTTTACTTGTTTTCTAGTTGTTGGTATTTTGTCGCTATAGTGCTTGTCAATACTTTTTGTTTAATATCTGTACTTTGAGTGATGAGTCATCCTATCGCATTTTTCATTTGGTATTAGAGTAGGTCACCTTTGTCTCAAGTATTTCGATCATGAACGAAATCAAAGAAGGTGGCTCTACCATCGTCCCTCTTTCTTAGATGGAACAAACTATTCTTACTAGAAAGCTCGAATGACTATCTTTCTGAAGTCAATTGATAGCAAAACATGGAAAGCTTTGGTTACTGGGTGGTCTCATCCAACTACCAAAACTGATAATGGGAAGGAAATCTTAAATCCAGAGTCACAGCGGAAAGAAGCTGAAGATGAGGCATCCTTAGGAAATTCTCGTGCTTTAAATGCCCTATTTAATGGTGTGGATCATAATATATTCAGATTAATTAATACGTATGTTTCTGCAAAAGGGGCGTAGAATATTCTCTCAGTTGCTCATGAATGGACTTCAAAAATCAAAATGTCAAGGTTGCAGTTGTTGACCTCAAAGTTTGAGAATATTAAAATGCAAAATGATGAGATAATTACTAAATTCATTGTTCATTTATTGAATATTGCTAATGAGTCTTTTGTTGGGGTTGATGCCCTAAATCTTATAGGGTTCTATAGTTGGTAAACACTTATATGAACAAACTATTTGTGATGTAATAATATAAGACATTTCATTCACTATAGTCTATGAAATATGAGATATTTTAGTTGCATTAACCACAAACCAATAAACTAAGATCCTTAGTTGTCGTTGTAACTTAAGCATGTATGTGGAGACATACAAGTGAATCATGCTTTAAGTGATAACCTAAATGGTCTGTAGTATATGGATAAAGGAGGGAAACCTTATCCTGGTGACACTACGAGTGTGGCCCGCTTTGTAGATGTTACAAGTGTTGTAAAGTGCTACAAATGGTCTGATCCTAACCATTAATGTATTAGACATGCGAGCGGGGATGCTTTATACAAAGGAGTTTGTATAAAATTGGACCACGAAATGTTTAGTCTCGTTATATAACGTCATTCATGATAGAGACTTTCATTTCAATAGGATGACCATAGGTAACATGACCTTAATCCTGAGTGGATTGGGAACTTCTGCCTATGAGGGTGGTCCTTTGATTTGTATGGGTGCGAGTGACCAAATCGCCGATTCAAACTTTGAATGGGTCCTTTGATTCATCTGATTGGGGAGTTGGGAACACAGTTACATAAGACGCAATTCACTCCTTCCCCGAAATAGGGGTAAGTAGATAAATTACTCCCTTAAGGGATGATTCCGGGGCTTAAACAATGTGGCACCACACCTTCTCTTGGCTCGAGACGGTTTTACTCATAGTAGGACTATGATGTATTATTCATTAGAGAAATCAATGGTACTTAAGGAGTTATATATAACTATAGGGGCACAATGGTAAATTAGACCAATTGTACTTACGAGCGATTTGTGAAGGGTCATCATACTGTTGATTGGTTATATCAAATGGATACAGAAATATATCTGTAGTGCGAAAAGTGTAGCTGTCAGTCTTTAGTGGAGTGCCCAGCAGTTAACGGATGGTAGATATCGTGATTAAAGAGTTTAGTCAGTTATTCACGTACTGTTGGAGCTTTAAGCTACAGGTCCATAAGGTTCCCTTGGTAGTTCAATGGATTCATATTGAGAATCGATTTTTCGGTTAGTTTGAAGTGTTCAATTGACAAGATGGAATTTGATTATATATGATATAATTTAATAGCTCCAATTATATGTGATATAATTGATTTCATGTATTAGATATATTAATTGGAGGAATTAATATTAAATGCCATAAAGGAGAAAAAAAACTATAGTTTATATATATTGCATGAGATGTGATATTAAAATTATAGGTTATAAATATAATATTTATTTATAATTAAATCAATTATGAGGTAATTGATTTCGATATTTTCTCCTAATAACCAACTTAGTGGGAAGTTGTGATCAGTTATGGTAATTGATGGATAAAATGAAACTTGGTTTCATTTTTTCAAAATCGAACGTGCATTAAATAAAAAGCTATACGATAGCTTGAGAGTGTAAACGATCGTGCATCGAGTTTTCCTATACGATAATCACTCACTACTAAATGATCGAGTACCTAAATCTATAAAATAGACTCTTGTCTTGTCCCACTTACTCGATCGTCTATACGATCATTCAATTCCTCATTCCCTCTACCAAATTCATAAAGATCCCACAACTCTTGGATTCTCACACCGATAATACCAAGGTAGCATTGTGGTAGTGTCTACTTGCTGTTCAAGGGTCGAGGGTCGAGTGTTACTTGTTGCTGTTCGAGGATATTGCTGAGGCGTTGCATTCGTGTTGTTGAACGTTCGTGCTGTTTGATCGAAGGATACAAGAAGAAAAGTTCTTCAAGGGTATATTCACTCGATCTCTAGTATTTTCCTTTGAAAGCGTGTTGTAATTTAGACTTTATCCATAACTATTGCAGATGGATTGTAAATGTGTATGTTCTTTCATAATGGGATTTGGAACGATCTACTTCCACTCATTGGTTCTCTTTGTAAAGAGTTCCTTCAATTGGTATCAGAGCTAGGTTGTTCCGATATTCCAAATTCCATTGATGTATTAAATTACGTTTACAGTCTTGGTGGGTTTTATGTGTCTGCAATGCGTTTAAATGTTAGATGTAGTTGTGGATGTGAATTGATGGATGTTTCGGGATGATTGCCTCTGTTGTTAAAGCTTTCTTTACTTTTCAAATTAATTTTTTAGGGCCCCTGTGTTTTTGGGCATAATTACTTTGCAATCGAGTCTTTATTCAAAGTATTTAAGTCTGTAAGAGTCGTTCGTGATGAAGCTTTAACGCATGGAGATGCCGTTCTCATCGAGGAAGAAAACCAAGGGTTGGTCGCATCGTGTAGCCCAGGCTAAACGATCGTTTAGATTTGGCTACGCGATCGTGTAGAAAAGTTCTCCTTGATCGTGTAGTATTTGCAAAACGATCGCCTGGCTGACGCTACGCGATCGAGTAAAGAGTTTACTCGGTCGTGTTGCGTTGGCTACTCGATCGCGTAGACACTGAGGTAAACGATCGTTGAGTATATGATACTCGATGCATGGTAAGTGCATGCACTAAACGATTGAGTAGACCAGCATGCTTCATTGCATAGTCATTGGCTACTCGATCACTCAGTATATGATACTTGACTCTTGCTCCATGATCGTTTAGACGATCATGCTTCATTGCATAGTAGTCGTCTACTTGATCGTTTAGGCATGCGTTACACGATGTGCGTTGCACGATCACGTGACCTTCATGCTTCATCGCATAATCATAGGCACTCGATCCATGCTACAGATCGTTTACACTCTTCCAGCATTACATAACGATCACAAGGAACTACTATACGATCAAAGGAACGAGGCTTCACCCAGGCGGTTCAAGACCCGATTCGCTTGTTTGAATCGGTTGGCTCGATGGATTATGTAATAGATAGTTTTTTACATTCCCCTTTTTTAGGCAAATTATCCCGATCCATTGACTTTTGATGAATGTACATGTGATGTATGTATAACTATATGTCATAAAGTATGCCATATAGTTTTAAAACCCACTATAGGTCATGCATTTATTCATGCACCATCTTTATATTATAAGAGTTATAATATAGTAGCTTGCATGAATGAATTATTTTAAAAGCATGCTTATGCATCATATAATATAAGAGTTATAATATATGCATGCATTAAGCTTATCCATGCATCATCTTTATATTATAAGTGTTATAGTATAAGGGTACATGAAAGCATGTATGCTTGATTCATTACAAGTTATATAAGAGTTATATATAGTAATGAATGAATATTGCATGAAGCATGACACTTAGGTTAATTTATAAAAGTTATAAATACCTAGTCTAGCTTATCAATGTGGATGGTTTTAGTTGTTGTTGTTTTTTTTTTTCTAAGTGTTATAATATAAATTAGAACTAAAATCAATAAGAAAGACATGCATGCAAACTTAGGTTTAATCATGTTTTAAAAGAGTTTTACAATTTGATTGAGATAGACCTAAGATCACAGTTCTAATGAGATTAGAAACGTAAGTTTAATCTTTTAATCGGTTTAATAGGATTAAATTGACTAATAAAAGATTAAATATGTACAAAATTTATCTATAAGGGATTTTTTATCTAAGGCAGGTTCTGTCTAGGCTGGGGTATTTAAGCTGACAGAAATGGAACACCCCTACCTGAGAACCTACCTACAAAGATGAATTAGATAGATTTGTTACTTGCATGCAAATTTGATGATATTCTGTTAAAGTGTTTAATAAGACTTGATTCGAACTTGTTTAATTATCAAAAGCAATAGTTATTTTTGTGCAAATTAAACTCACACTTAGTTAAAATCAGTAGTCGGATTGTCTAAGTTAAGAAACCCTTAGATAGAACATTTTGTGGGAGGTACTTAGGGTATATGATACTTCAATTAAACCTCTACATGTTTATCCCTAAAAGTTTACACTGTGAGATCTATCTTCGGCCTCGGGGCACCCTGATCGAGGAGAAAGGGGGCTCGGCGGGAAGAGGATTGTAAACAAGTTTCAAATTCAAACATCAAATTTGATCAAAAGTGTACCTTTAAAAGATGGTGTTTGGATAGGTCAATACCAAAGTGAATGGAAAGAATGTTCATAGTAAGTAGGAGCGGGACGTGTGACAACATATCCCACAGTGTCTCTCATTAGGTTGGATAACGTTTTGTGTATCGCCTCGAGGCACCCTGAGAGTTTCCCCTTAAAAAATGGCAATATTTGCACAACTATTTATTTGATGTCCTGAAAAGCATAAAGTTGCTTTAGTATCTTGTCCTAACCTACTTTATCCCTACGGTGAGTGTGTTAGGGCGGGAATCTAGGGCCTAAAATGAGGGGTTACACTTACGCGGAATTGTTAAGGTTGTAAACGAATTCTGGATCGAAAAATGAGGACTGTTAGAGTCAGTTACAAGAGTTGTTTCTATCTAATGGTTGGGAATGTCTCATCCCAGTGAAGGGGCATTTGAACACCCTAACAGTGAATTTTTCCCTGCCTCGCTGGGGCATCATTGCAAAAAAGATTTCATTTCACTTAGGGTACAATAGAACTATTTTGTTAAAACCTAAAATTGGTGTTAAAAGTTATAATGCAAGTAAACTTATTAAGTTTGTTCTTGTTTTCAGAAAATTATAAATTATGGCAACTTCTACTTTAACGTTTTTAGCCGTCAACAAACTAACTAGCAAAAACTATGCTAGTTGGAAGAACTTAATAAAAACAATACTTATCATCAATGAACTCCGATTCGTCTTTACGAAGGAGTGTCCTCCTATTCCACCTCTCACTGCCACTCAAAATTTTTGAGACACGTATGAGCGATGACACGGGTTAACGAAAAGGCTCAAGCATACATTTTGGCCAGCCTGAATGACATCTTGGCCAAGAAGTATGAGCTTTATTGCATGTGAGATCATGAAGTCCCTGAAGGGAATGTTCGGACAATCGTCCGGGCAGCTCAAGCATGACACTCTTAAGTGCATCTTCAACTCCAAAATAAAGTAAGGTACATTTGCTCGAACATGTTCTGAATATGATGGTCTATTTTAATGTGGTTGAGATGAAGCTGGGCTCGCATCGATGAAGGCAGCTAGGTTAGCATTATTCTAGCGACGTTTGCAGAAAGCTGCTTGCACTTCGTAAGCAACGTTGTTCTAAACAGGGTTTATTACACTCTTACAACTCTTCTTATTGAGTTGCAGACGTTCCAATCCGTGCTGAAAATCAAGGGGAAGACAGTTGGAGACTGGAAGCGGAACTGCCCATGCTGGTTAAAAAAGAGGAAGAAGACAAAGGCCAAATCCAAACAAGGTAAATATGATCTACTGGTTTTGGAGACTTCTTTAGTAGAGACTGATGATTCTGCCTGGATTATAGACTTTGAGGCCACTAACCATGTTTGTTCTTCTTTCCAGGGGATTAGATCTTGACAACAACTTGAGGCTGATGAGATGATGATGCGAGTAGGCACCGGACATGTTGTCTCAGCTGTGGCAGTGCGAGGCCTACGGTTGACTTTACTGGTGTTGAGGTGATGTTGAGATATGTTCAACTTTACTGGAAAATAATTTGTATGTGTTAAGTGAAGGAAATCAAACACGAGGACTTCCATGAGCAGCGGAAGGGATCGTTCCAAATTCCAATCTTAATTGAACACAAACAATTACAGTCTTAAAACGGAAACAAACATGTTATGCAACAATAGAAATTACAGCATGCTAAACGATGATACAAGGGATAGAAGATGCATACCAAGAACCATTCTTCTGTTGGATCGATATGGCAACCCTAGAGGGGGGTGAATAGGGTTTGATTAAACTTTGTTTTTTAAATTAACCCAATTAAACTAATTAATACACTTTTTATAAATAATAAGAAAAATTCAAATTATGTAACAAATAAGATGACAAAAAATGTGATAATTTAATTCTATCAAATTTTAGCAAATAAATAAGAACAAACTAAAACATACAATAAATTGCTTAAATTAATTGCAAAAATAAAAAGGAAAGAGAGAAAAGAAAACACCGAAATTTTTATAGTGGTTCGGTCAAACTTGACCTATTCCACTTCCCAAGCGCCTCTTGGGAATTTGAATAAAATCTTTTCAACTCTTTCTACGGATTAAAGTCCAACCATTACACCACCGCTCCTTTTACGGGTTTAAGACCAAACCCGATTCTTTCTACGGTTTAGGATCAAACCGTTACAAATGTTGGAATTTTTTAAAAAAACAATACAACTCTCACTAGAGTGGATTTATAAATTTAAGCATTCAACAAATTTATCCTCACAATACAATAACACTCTCTCAAGAATAAGATGAAAAGAAAAAACATTGGGAGCTTAGAGAGAGCAACAATGGAATTTTGAGTTTTGGAAAATTATGAAATGTAAAATTTGTTGGTTTAAAATTTGAAAAAGAAGATAGTATATATAGAGATGGAAAAATTTTTAGAAACCACAATTAATTTAGACCATTGGATTTTGGAAAAGAAAAATCAATGGTGGAGATTTTAAACTAAACTAGTCGTTACATACAAAACAAAAATTATAATATTAAATTCTTTTTTTTTATCTCATTTTCTTTTTAAATTAATCTCAAAAAAAAAAAAAAAATACCAGTGTGTCAAAAACTAAGCCATTAGACACAAACATAAAATTATTAAATTCATTTCCTTTAATTCATTTTCTTTTTAAACAGTTTAAGTCAATCCAAAATAAAAAACATTACCATGTATTTAAAACATAGCCGGTTAGACACAAACATAAAAATAATATTAACTTATTTTTCTTTTAATTCATTTTGTTTTTAAATTCTATTCTGTTTAAAGCAATCCAAAAATAAAAACATCCATGTGTAAAAAACTAGTCGTTAGACACAAACATAAAATAATATTAAATTTATTTTCCTTTTACATTTCTTTTGAATTTCAATTTTTTTTATTTTAAATCAATCCAAAAATAAAAAGTCCATCATATGTTAATCTCTTAATGATCCACCATTCAACCAATATGCTGCCACATGTCTACATGCAAATGGTCTGGTTATGCCATGTCATTCACCACGGTATTTTCTCTGTAGATTTGTTTCGGTCATACCGTCTTCGTTTTAGCTCCGATTTGAGTGATTCAAGAGGTTTTGGAATCGTTGTTTCGAGCTCTATGCTATGGACATATTAAAATACTAAGATTTTCAGTAATTAAAACATGAGTTTGTTATCATCAAAATATTGATTAATTAATTAATTAATTAAAATTAATTAATATTAGATTAAGGGCCAAAAAGCCAACATCTTCACGAATCCCTCGATAAATCTACAAGTGTCTAAGAACAACAAACTTGAACATAACGACCAATACAACCAACAAACACGAACACAACGAATGCCTAACAGGTCCTCGAACTCAATCAAGTCTAAATCGATCCATGAACTGAGTAAGGACACCACCACAATGGTTACCTTGGTATTTTAGATGTGGGAATCTAGGAGTTATAGACTCGGTATGATCTTAGCTTGAGAAAGAGACTGGAGATCTACGATTGAGTAGATGATCAAGCAAGTAGGAGATAAGAAGCTGATCTATCGTATAAGCGATGTGCTCGGTCGTTTAGTAAACGACAGCCTATTGTATAGACTTAGCCACTCGATCGTGTAGCAACGATCAGCTGATTGATTATCATATAGTTAAAGGTAAGCAATCGCTTAATTGATCGTGTACTCTCTCAACAGCTATCGCTTAACTGAATAACTATGCATCATACATTGATAAAAGGTTGATCAGGTACAGGTTGTAGGAGTCCAAGAGGGGTTTATTACCCTTCAGGCAAGAAATTGTTTTGTCTAAGAATTAGTGTCATAAGACACCTGTTTTTGAGAGACTACATGATAGCTGTTGAGAGACTACACGGTCAGCTAAGCGATCGCTTACCTTTAACTATACGATAGTTATTCAGCTGATCGTAGCTAAACGATCAAGTGGATAAGTCTATACGATAGGCTGCCATTTACAACATGATCAGACATATTATCTATACGATAGACAACTTCATATCTTCCACTTGCTCGAGCGTCTACTCAATCGTAGACCTCCAGTCTCTTCCTCAAGCCAAGATCATACAGAGCACACAACTCATAGATTCTCACACCGAGAATACCAAGGTAACCATTTTGGTGGTGTCCTCGGTTAGTTCGTGGATCGAGTTAGACCCAATTGGTTCGATGAGCTGTTGGTCGTTTGTTGTGTTCATGCTGGTGATCGTGTTGTTTCGACCGTTGCGTTCGAGCATTGCTATTCTTGGACGCTTGTATACTGATCTAGGGATTCGTGAAGAATGGTTCTTCAAAGGTATGAACGCTTATGTTGGGGTTGATTCCCTAAAGTCTTGTGTCCTGTAGTTTGTAAACAGTTTGTACGAACGCTTGTGTTGTTAATATATGATATTTACTTCACATATTGAATTTTTGCTCAGTTACTTGTTTTATTTACTTTACCACAAACTAATAACACATAAAATCCCTGGTTATCTGTATGTGACTCAACAATGGTGGTGGATCATGTCTTGAGTGATAACCAAAATGGTCTGTAATATATGGATATAGGAGAAAAATCTTATCCTGGTAATGTTACGAATATGGCCCGCTTTGTGGAATGGTCACAAGGGTTGTGACTTGTCACAGATGGCCTGATACTGATAATTCGTGTTGGCGACATGCAAGTGTGGTCGTCCTATACAAAGAGTTTGTATAAGACCTAACCACGAAGTATTAACGTCTCGTTTGTATAACACCGTTCATGATAGAGATTTCACTTCACTAGGATGACCATAGGTAACATTACCTCAGTCCTGAGTGAGTTGGGAACTCCTACCATTGAGGGTGGTCCTTTGATTTGTATGAGTGCGAATGGCCAGGTCGCGATTCAAACCTATAATTTCGGGGATTTGTCTGATTTAAAAGTTGGGAACTTAGCTGCACAAGATGGAATTCACTCCTTCCTCGAGGCAGGGGTAGGTAGATAGATGGCTTCTTTAAGGGCTGATTCCAGGGCTTGAATTATAGGGCATTACAAACCTTCTCCTGGCCCGAGAGGTGTTCACACATAATTGGACTATGTTGTTTTCTTCATTAGAGGAATCAGTGGTACTTAAGGAGTGAGATGTAACTACAGGGGCAAAACGATAATTTGGTCCAGCTGTACTTACGAGCATTTGTGAAGGGTCATCGTACTCATGATTGATTATATCCGATGGACACAGAAATATATCTGTGGTAAGAAGAGTTCAGCTGTTGGTCTTTAGTGGAATGCCTGACAGTTAACGGATGGTGGATCTCGTGGCTTAAGAGTTTAGTCAGCTATTCACGGACCATTAGAGTTTCGAGCCACAAGTTCATTAGGTCCCCTGGGTAGCTTGCATAAAATCGAGAACCAATGTTTGGGTTAATTTGAAATGTTCAAATTGACAAGAGGAAGTTTGATTATATATGACATAATTGGACTGATTAATTATATATGATATAATTGGCTAAATGTATGAGATACATTATTTTGGAGGAAATTAGATATAAATATGATTTATATCAAGTAGAAGAGAAAATACTATAGTAAATATGTGATATCAAACTATAGGTTAAAAATATAATATGATTATATTTATTATTAATTAGTTGATTAATTATATGATAATTAATCCAAAAATTCACGTTCGAACGTGGGTTAGTGGGGCAGCATTGGTTATGTAACCAATGAATTAAAATGAAAATAGTTTTCATTTTGATCAATCGTCCAAAAGAATTTGAAAGAGTGTGTTGTTGAAAAAGAAAATGATCACTTAAGAATTTCGAGAGCCTATACGATAGTCCTCTCCACCTAAACGATCTTCCTCCTCGTGCCTAAACGATCGCACACTATTTCCTACACGATTGCATAGCTTCTCTAAACGATCGTATACCATCACCTAAATGATCGTTCAGTAAAACCTACACGATCATGTAGCTTCTAAACGATAAGCATTCTGCTATGCGATAGCGCTTTTTCCCTCCTACTTGATTATCACCTACATGATTCATGTTTCTCCTTCCTCTACCAAATTCACCAAAGACCACGCTTTAGTTCTCACTCCGAGAATACTCGGGGCTCTTTTCTGGTGGTGTCGTCCCCATGGCGTTCGTGTTCGTGTGGTTGTTCGTGTTGTTTTTGTTGACGCTACTGTTGGGCATTGGTAGATCGCTTTGAGGGTTCCGCTACTTAGAGTGCTGAAGGTTAAAGAACGTATTCAACTGGTATGGCACCCTTTCCCTTATTATTTTTTTGTTCATAGTATTCTGATAATTAGTGTTTGTTTGCATAACTGTATGTTTCGAATGTATAATGTGTATTTCAGTCACGGTGAGATCGGAGCAATCCGAACGTGCTCAAAATTGATAGAACCCTCTCTTTGTCTTAGGTCGACGGATCTTCTCCATTGAAAGATCCCTTATATGGATAATACACATTCCAGTTCTATGAGCCTAATTCTAATTGTTTTGTTCCGAAGCAAACCAGGGGGCGGTTTGTCCTATTCAGATATTCACGACCAAGAAACACTGGATTCTCTTTCGGGTAGGCCCTGATCCCTATGAGCGACTACGTCGATCTTTATATGTTTTGGCCACGTCTGTTTTCGCTCCGAAGAGGAAGGTTTAGATCTTTCAATCTTATGTCGTGAGGGATGTGACCTATGTTCCTTCAATTGGTATCAGAGCCAGGTTCTGATACTCTGACTTCATCTATTGCAACGAAATGACATATACATTCATGGTGGGTGCATTTCTACGTTGTTTATTTGTTAAACTTGTTGTGGATGTGCGGATCAATGGATGTTTTCGGGATGATTAGCCTCGGTTTGATTTAGATCCTTTTACATTTGCGATTGTTTGTAAAGGCCCCTTCATTTTTAGGCATTAATGATCGTTATCGAGTCTGTATTCAAAGTTTGTCTGAAGTTGAGTCCTTTAAAGAAGCAGATCTGTGCAAGCGTTGCATAAGAGTGGTACGCGATCTATGCAAGTGTTGCAGTTCTTTGAGGAAAGAGGCGATCTAGGGTTGATCGCATCGTACAGAAGATGTGGTACGCGATCACAGTTGATCGCATCATAAAGATGTTGGAGTACGCAATCGCTAATGAACGCATTGGTCAAACGAAGGGGTATGTGATGAAGAGTTGATCGTATCGTTTTGACGATCGGGTACACGATTGTTGAGTATCATGTCGTGTAGACGATGAGATGCTCGCGGATCATTTAACACGTGCGCGCGCTAGACGATCGTTTAGGTTAACAAGCTTCATTGCTTAGTAACTAACTAAACGATCGCTTAGTAATGCACGGTAAATCGTTTACCTGTCATCGCGCTACGCGATTGCATAGACGATTAGGCTTCGCAGCCTCGTCGTCGTCTACGCGATCGTTTACTTATGCTCCTATCGGCTAGTGCGTGTTGAACGATCGTCTACCTGCTGCAGTTTACTACACGATAGAGACCTCCTGGCGATTCAAGACCCGGTTCGCCTGTGAACTCGTTTACTCGATGAAAAATGTAATAGATAGGGTTTTTTCATTTCGATTTTTGTAAAGTCTCATCCCAGTCCATTAATCCTTTATTTATTACATGTGATGTATGTTTTTTATATATCATATGGTATGCACATATAGTAAATCCCACCTTAGGTTATGCAACGGTCATGCATCATCTCTTTATTGTAATTGTTATAATTTAAAGAAGCATGATTTAATTATGTAAGAGCATGCTCATGCATCATATAATATAAGAGTTATATTTATGCATGCATAAAAAGCATTGACATGCATCATCTTTATATTATAATTGTTATAGTATAAGAGTGAATGATAGCATGTTTGCTTGGTTGTTACGCATTATATAAAAGTTATATATAGTAATGACCAGAAATTGTATAAAGCATAACATATAGGTTACTTTATAAATGTTATAAACACCTCATTGTGCGCAATGTTTTTAGTTGTTTCTTTTTAAAAGTTAAAGAGAAATTAGAACTAAAAGACATAAGAAAGACATGCATGCTCACATAGGTTTAATTCATGGTTTTAAAGTGTTTACAATTTGGATCACATAGACCTAAGATCACGGTTCTAATATGATTAGAAACCCTAAGGCTTTAATCTTTTAATTAGTTTAATAGGATTAAATTGACTAATAAAAGGATAAAGTGTAGCAAATCTATCTATAAGGGACCTTTTGTCTAAGGCGGGTTCTGTCTAGGCTGGGGTATTGAAGTTGACGGAAACGTAACACCCCTACCTGGGAACTTACCTGGAAAGGTGAATTAGATAGATTTGATGTATGCATGCAAGTTAAGGACAGTCCATTAAAATGTTTAAATGTGACTACTTGAACTTGTTCATATTTCATATACAAACATTGTTTATGAGCAGAGTTTAAAAAGATGACTTAGACTAAAATCAGTAGCCGGATTGTCTAGGTAATGAATCCCTAGGTAGAAGATTCAGTGAGAGGTACTTGGGGCATGAGATGCTTCACTTAAACCTTTCACGTTTCTCTTAAATAGTCCACACCGTGAGATCTGCCCTCGGCCTCGCGACACCTTTAGCGTGTTCCCCTAACGAATGGTGTTTAGGTAGGTTAATATCAAGGTGGATGGAGAGAGTGTTCATAGTAAGTGGGAGCGGAAAGTGCGACAGCATATCCTTCGGTCTCCCTCGTTAGGTTGAATAAAGTTACTGCGTATCCCCTCGAGGCACCCTGGGAGTATCCATCTAAATGATGGTAGTTATGCGCGTTTCTTTATTTGATCTCCTGTAAGAGGATAAGGTAACTTAGTCTCCTGTCCTAATTTGCTTCTTCTCTACGATGGGCTCATTAGGGCGGGACTCTGGCACCGAAAGCAAGGGATTACACTTACGCAGAATAGTTAAAGATTAATGATTCTAGACCGAAAAATGGTGGTTGTTAGGTTCAGTTCCAAGAGTTGGTTTTGCCTAATAGTTGAGAATGTCTCATCTCAATGAAAGGGCAACTAATCACCCCACCGGTGGCGTTTGTCTTGCCTTACTAGGGCATCATTGCAAAATAGAAGTCTATAACTTAGGGTACTTGAAATAGTGTTGCAAAACTGATTGGTTTAAAAGTGGTTTAGCAAAATCTAATAAATCCATGTCCGTATTTTCAGCAACATTTTCAAAATGGCAACAGCTACGTTAGCATTGCTAAGCGCCGAAAAACTTACTGGCGATAATTTCGCAACATGGAAACACATGTTCACAGAGATCCTAATCATCGAGGATCTCATATTCGCTCTCACGAAGGCTTGTCCTCCTATTTCAGCTCCAAATGTCGCTCGAAATGTTCGGGAGAGATACGAGTGATGGACAAGGGTGAATGAGAAGGCCCAAGCCTACGTCTTGGCAAGTCTTTCTACAGTCTTGGCCAAGAAATATGAGCCTATGTTCTCAACGCGTGAGATCATGGAGTCCCTGCGGGGGATGTTTGGACAACCGTCTGAACAGCTTATGCATGAGGCTCTTAAATACATATTCAACTCCAAAATGGAAGAAGGCACCTCTGTTCGTGAACATGTGCTAAACATGATGATCCACTTTAATGTGGCAGATGAATGGGTCATTCCACCGATGAGCACCAGTTAGCATAATCCTGCATTCTTTGTCGACGAGCTTCCTGCACTTTGTTAGCAATGTGATTCTTAACAAAGTGAAATATAACCTTACAACTCTCCTCAACGAGTTGCAGACATACCAATCTTTACTGAAAAGTAAGGAGAGGAAGAAGGGTGAGGCAAATGTTGCTTCATCCTCCAAGACGTTCCATAGAGGTTCGACCTTAGGAACGAAGTCTGCACCTTCTACTTCTAACTCTGTAAAGGGGAAGAAGAAGAAGAGTGGTAAGGGAAAAGGGAAGAAACCGGCTAACCCACCGCCTGTCGCACCAAGGAGGTGTCCACAGGTTGCTAAATGAAAGTGTTTCTACTACCACCAAGATGAACACTAGAAGAGGAACTGTCCTCGGTATTTGAAAGAGAAGAAAGCAGCCAAGGCCGATAAAGGTAAATGTGATTTACTTGTGTTTGAAACTTGTTTATGGAGAATGATGATTTTGCCTGGATAATTTATTCGGGCGCCACTAACCATGTTTGTTCTTCTTTTCAGGCGATTAGATCTTGGCGACCGTTGGAGGCTGGTAAGATGACGATGCGAGTAGGCATCGGGCACATCGTCTCAGCTATGGCAATGGGAGAACTCCAGTTAGCTTTCCATAATAGGTTTCTTATTTAAAATGATGTATATATTATTCCCGAACAAAAGAGGAACCTCATTTCTGTAAAGTGTTCATTGCAATGTAAATATACTATCTTTTTTAATGTGGATAAAGAGTTTATTCATAAAGATGGTGTTTTTATTTGCACAGCAAATATGGAATCAAATTTATATATGCTAAGGTCGTTAACCATTAATTCCCTCCATAATATTGAATTGTTCAGAACTGTCGTAACTCAATCAAAACGTCGCTAAATTTCTCCAAAAGATGGTGTTTTTGGCATCTACGTTTAGAGGACATCAATCTCAATAGGATTGAGATATTAGTGAAGAATGGACTTCTAAGTGAGTTAGAAGAAAATTCTTTACCAGTGTGCGAATCTTGTCTTGAGGGTAAGATGACTAAACAACATTTTACTGGAAAAAGTTATAGAGCTAAGGAGCCTCTTGAGTTAGTACATTCTGACCTTTGTGGTCCTATGAACGTGCGAGCCCGAGGTGGCTATGAATATTTTATCAATTTTACCGATGATTACTCAAGATACGGGTATGTTTATCTTATGCAACAGAAGTCTGAATCCTTTGAAAATTTCAAAGAGTTCAAATCTAAAGTTGAAAACGTATTAGATAGACAGATTAAAACACTTCGATCGGATTGAGATGGAGAGTTTTTCGACTCGGTATTCCAGGACTATTTGATAGAACATGGAATCGTTTCCCAACTCTCAGTGCCAGGTACACCTCAACAGAATGGTGTAGCAGAGAGGAGAAATAGGACCTTGTCAGACATGGTTCACTCGATGATGAGTTACGCTTCCTTATCGGACTTCTTTTGGGGTTTCGCAGTGGAGACTGCGGTATATATACTTAACTGTGTTCCCTCCAAGAGTGTTGCAAGAACACCTCTAGAGTTGTAGAACGGGCGTAAAGTTAGTTTACGTCACTTCCGCATTTGAGGTTGCCCTACACATGTGCTTGAGGCTAATCCCAAGAATTTGGAACCACGGTCAAGGTTATGCTTCTTTGTAGGCTACCCCAAAGGTACATGAGGGGGTTATTTTTATGATCCGACGGAAAATAGGGTGTTTGTTTCAACAAACGCTACTTTCCTGAAGAAGGATCATATAAGGCAGCATAGTTGTGTTGCGTGAGCTTTCCAATGAAACTACTAAAACTTCAACAAAAGTTATTGAAGAGCCTGCTACATCAGCAAGAGTTGTTAATGGGATTTCATCCAGTAGGGTGGTTTCACCTTAAGAGTTAAGGGAACCTCGACGTTGTGGGAGGGTTGCGAACCCATCTGTTCGCTATCTGGGTTTCATAGAAATCCTTACTATTGTAGCAGATGGCGACGTTGAGGATCCGTTGTCTTATAAGAAGCGATGGAAGATGTTGACTGGAATGAATGGGTCAAGGCCATGGATCTCGAAATGGAGTCGATGTACTTAACCTCAGTACGGGATCTTGTAGATCAGCCTAATGGGGTTCACCCTATAGGTTGTAAATAGATCTACAAGTGCAAATGAGGTACTGATGGGAAGTACAGACCATCAAGGTTCGACTTGTGGCAAAGGGTTATACCCAGGTAGAGGGAGTCGACTATGAGGAGACTTTCTCGCCTGTTGCCATGTTAAAAGTGATTTATATCCTCCTGTCCACTATAGCTTATTATAATTATGAGATTTGGCAGATGGACGTCAAGACAGCATTTCTGAATAGCAATCTTGAGGAGACCATTTACATGGTGCAACCAAAGGGATTCAGAGCCCAAGGTCAAGAGCAAAAGGTTTGCAAACTGAATCGG
>NC_052350.1:52544846-52706616 GCF_009727055.1 Benincasa hispida | reverse complement strand
CCAGACATCTAGTACGTTATGGGCATAGTCAGTAGGTATTAGTCTAACCCAGGCCAGGGTCACTGGACCGCAGTGAAGAACATCCTCAAGTATCTTCAGAGAACGAGCGACTATATGCTCGTGAATGGTTATAGGGATTTGATACTTACAGAATACACAGATTCTGACTTTCAGACTGATAAGAACTCTCACAAGTCCATATCAGGTCAGTCTTTACTCTTAACGGAGGAGTTGTAGTATGGCAAAGCACTAAGCAGGGGTGCATCGCCAACTCCACTATGGAGGGGAGTACATAGCGGCTTGGGAAGCTGCTAAAGAGGCCGTCTGGCTGAAGAAGTTTTTGACAGACTTGGAAGCTGTTCTAAATATGTCTAGGCTTATTACCCTCTATTGTGATAATAGTGGAGCTGTGGCGAACTCCAAGGAGCCGAGCAGTCAATGGCGCGACAAATAAATAGAGCAGAAGTATCATCTGATCCACGAAGATCGTCACGAAGATCGCTTAAGAGCACAATATTGCTGACCCATTTATGAAAGCTCTCACGGCTACAGTATTTGAAGGTCACCTACGGAGCATGGGTCAACAGGATCGCCCGCAGTTGGACTAGGGCAAGTAAGAGATTTTCTTGTACTAGACTTTTATGCCCTAGTTTCTTTTTTTGTACTAGTTTATTGTACACCTCACTTCGCTTTAGGAAAAATGAGAGATTGTTGAAGTTGATGCCCTAAAGTCTAGTGTCCTGTAGTTTATAAACAGTTTGTACGAACGCTTGTGTTGTTAATATATGATATTTACTTCACTTCTTGAATTTTTGTTCAGTTACTTGTTTTATTTGCTTTACCACAAACCAATAAACATAAAATCCCTGGTTATCTGTATGTCACTCAAGCATGTATGTGGTGACATATAAGTGGATCATGTCTTGAGTGATAGCTAAAATGGTCTGTAGTATATGGATATAGGAGGGAAACCTTATCCTGGTAACGTTACAGATGTGGCCCACTTTGTGGAATGGTCACAAGTGTTGTGACTTGTCACAGATGGTCTGATCCTGATCATTCGTGTTAGGGACATGCGAGCGGAGGCATCCTATACAAAGAGTTTATATAAGACCTGACCACGAAATGTTAACGTCTCGTTATATAACACCGTTCATGACAGAGACTTCACTTCACTAGGATGACCATAGGTAACATGACCTCAATCCTGAGTGAGTTGGGAACTCCTGCCATTGAAGGAGATCCTTTGATTTGTATGGTGCGAGTGGCCAGGTCGCTGATTCAAACCTACCATTTTGGGGATTCGTTTGATTTAGGAGCTGAGAACTCAGCTACACAAGATAGAAATATACTTACGAGTATATGTGAAGGGTAATTTGGGCAACACGGTAATTTTGGGCAACACGGTAATTTGGCTCAACTGTACTTACGAGTATCTGTGAAGGGTCATCGTACTCATGATTGGTTATATACGATGGACACAGAAATATATTTGTGGTAAGAAGAGTTCAGTTGTTGGTCTTTAGTGGAATGGCTGACAGTTAACGGATGGTGGATCTCGTGGCTAAAGAGTTTAGTCAGCTATTCACGAACCGTTGGAGCTTCGACCAAGGTCTATTAGGTCCCCTGGGTAGCTTGGATAAAGTCGAGAATCAGGGTTTGGGTTAATTTGAAATTGTTCAAATTGACAAGAGGAAGTTCGATTATATATGATATAATTGGACTTGGTTAATTTATATATGATATAATTGGTTACATGGTACTGTAGAGATACATTATTTTGGAGAAAATTAGATATAAATATGATTTATATCAAGTAGAGGAGAAAATACTATAGTAGATATGTGATATCAAACTATATATTAAAAATATAATATGATTATATTTATTATTAATTAGTTGATTAATTATATGATAATTAATCCAAAAATTCACGTTCGGACGTGGGTTAGTGGGGCAGCGTCGATTATTGTAACTCATGAATTTTGATCAATCGTCCAAGAGAATTCGGAAGAGCGCATTTTTTAAAAAGAAAATGATCGCTTAAGAATTTCGAGAGCCTATACGATAGTCCTCTCCGCCTAAACGATCGCATACTATTTCCTACACGATTGCATAGCTTCTCTAAACGATCGTATAGTATGCCAATTTTGTAAAACGATCGTATACCATTTATAAAACGATCGTTCAATAAAACTTACACGATCGTGTAGCTTCTCCTAAACGATAAGCATTCTGCTATGCGATAGCACTTTTTCCCTCCTACTTGCTTATCGCCTACACGATTCGTGTTTCCTTCTTCCTCTACCAAATTCACCAAAGACGACGTTTTGGGCTCTCACTCCGAGAATACCTGGGGCTCTTTTCTGGTGGTGTCGTCCCCACGGCGTTCGTGTTTGTGCAGTTGTTCGTGCTGTTTTTGTTATAGCTGCTACTAGGCATTGGTAGATCGCTTGGAGGGTTCTGCTTTTTTTAGTGCTAAAATTTGAAGAACGTCTTCAACTGGTATGACACTCTTTCCCTTGTTATTTTGTTGTTTATAGCATATCGATAATTAGTGTTTGTTTGCATAACTGTATGTTTTGAATGTATAACGTGTATTTCGGTCACGGTGAGATTGGAGTGATCTGAACATGCTCGTGGAACTCTTCGATAAGACGTCCTTCAGGAAGAATTGACGTGGTTAGTAACACCTGAATCAAGTATCGAGGCAGAATCATCATTCTCTACCAAACACATTTCCAAGACAAATAAATCATATTTACTGTCTTTAGACTTCTTCCTCTTTTGGAGAGTATTGGGATCAATATTATAATCTAAATAAGCTCCAAGTTCCATTTTAGAGAACAATTCTCGTCGATGAACTTCATCTGAGTCAGCAACACTTGCTTTCTCTTCTACTCCTTTGACATTCAAGAATGATTGGAGATTATTTTAGGAGTTGACACTACTGATTTCTTTTTCATCCATCCCTTTATGCTCGAAAGTGTGAACTGACGTTCAAACAATTCTTGCAACGAGTCCATGATCTCACATGCAATGACCATGTTCTTAACCCTTTTGGCCAATGCATCAGGTATGCTAGACAAAATGTGAAGTCGGGCCAATGAATTAGCCTTCATCCACAACTTATATGCATTACGAACATTTCTATGTGCATCAAGGGTCGGGACTTGATGAAACTCCTCAACCATGACAAACTTGAGTTCGTTTACAACGAAATATGTTTTAACGGACTCTTTTCAATGTATGTAATCGGTCAAGTTAAAGGTAACTAACGGGAAATCATTCATGTTGTTGAAAAAGAAACACATTGATCGACATTAGATTTTAGCAAATACTCATGAAAAAACAACATCCAATATGGTTTAGCAAAACTTAAATGAACCCCGTGTGACATCTAGTTTCGCAATGACGCTTCAAATGTTTAGGAAAAAACCCACCGAAGGGTAGTAAATTTATCCCTCCTCAGAATTGAAACATTCTCAACCAGTCATTAATACCAGAACAACTCTTGCTCTTATAATGACTAGCCATCATTGATTTGGTCAAGAAATCATTAACTTGCTTAACAATTTCCCGTAAACGTGACCCTTCATTTTAGGCCCTAGAGTTCTGCCCCAAGCAGCCAATCTGAAGGGAAAAAAAACAATTGGGGAAAATCTAAAGCGACCCTATCCATTTCTAGAACCTTGATATTGACCAACCGCACAAAAGCCATCCGAAGGGGGACGCTCTAAGGGTGCCATGAGGAAGTGCAAGAAAATCTCACGGTGCGAACCAATGAAGGAGACCGCAGGACATGTTGACACACATCCTTCACCCACTTACTATAAAACTCTCTCCGTCCACCTTGATATTGACTCAGCAAACACCATCTGAAGGGGGATGCTCCCAGGGCACCACGAGGCCAAGCATAAATCTCACGGCGTGAACATTCAGGGAGAAACGTGAGTGGAATCATTGACATATCATATATATCTCTTCCTCCCACTGAGTATTTTATAACATAGAGTTTAGTTTACTTAGATAAAACACGGCTAAGAATTTTAACTAAGTGACTTTTTAGGTTTTCCGAAAAGTAACTCTTACTTTGGAAGTTTAACAACTTTTGATCATCATTCGTAAACTCTTTAACAAAGTCTTTGATCAACTGTCACATGCTTGCAGAAAATCTATCTAATTCACCTTTCCAGGTAGGGGCGTTCCATTTCCATCAGCTTAAATACCCCAACCCAGATAGAACCTGCCTTAGATAAAAGGTCCCTTATAGATAGATTTAATAAAATTTAATTTTTTATAGAAATCAATTTAATCCTATTAAACCGATTCAAAAGATTAACCTTAGGTTCTAATCTCATTAGAACCATGAACTTAGGTTTATCTCAATCTAATTTTAAAACCCTTTTAAAACTAAGTCCGCATGTAACTCTTTCTTATTAATTTTAGTTCTAATTTTCAATATAACGCTTATAACAGAAAACAACTAAAACCAACACAATGCGAAGCTACACATACAAGGCATTCATAATGCTTATAAATTAGCCTAAGTGTCATGCTCCATGCATTGTTCATTCATTGCTACTTTTATATAACACTTTTATAACAAAGCAATGAACCAAGTATACATGCTTCCATACACCCTTATACTATAACTCTTATAATATAAAAATGATGCATGAATATGCTTAATGCATGCATAAATATAACTTTTATATTTCATGATGCATGCGCATGCTTTCTTGTAATTTCATCATGCCAATAACTATATTATAACACTTCTTATATATGATGCATGAATAATTGCATAATCTAAGGTGGGTTTTAAATATATATGTCATACACTATGGCATATAAAAACCATACATCCCATGTACATTAAGTAAAAATTGATGAACTGGGATAATTAGTCTCAAATCCTAAAAAACAAAAGCAAACTATTATAAAGAACAATGAGTCTCCAGTTCAAACAGCGAGCCGGGTCTTGAATCGTCCGGGCGAAGAAACGCATCTCCTTGATCGTGTACCAAATTTCTTGTGATCGCCTACACGAGAGAGTAAACCCTTTACTCAATCGTTTAGCAACTTTCTGTGAGCATAAATGATCGTTTAGCAACGATAGTGTACCTTTGACTATGCGATGAAGCATGAAGGCACGCGATCGTGCAACACGCATCGTGCAATGCAAGCCTTAAATGATCATTTAAACAACAACAATATGGTGAAGCAAAACCATCAAAACAATCACGGAGAAAGCGCAAGGTATCATATACCGGGTGATCGTGTAGCTAGTGACTATGCAACGAGGCATGTTGAGCTACACAATCGTTTAGTGTGTGCGCCTTTTATTAAACGATGATCCAAATCCAAACGATCATTTACCTTAGGCTACACGATACGACTAACCTTTGGTCTTCTTACTCGATGAGAACCGCATCTCCATGCTTCAAAACTTAATCATGAACGACTCAACAAAATTCAGACACTTTGAGTACAGACTCGATTTCTTGTTAATTATGCCCAAAAATGTAGGGGTCCTTACAAACTAACACTTGTAAACTTAAAGAAAGCTTAAAAATGAGACAGCCATCCCGTAAACATTCATTAACACATCCACAAATGCATTTAACTCTTAAACGTAATGCAGAAATCTTGAAACTGACCACGATTGTAAAAGAAGTTCAAAACAAAAATGGGATTTGGAATATCAGAATAACCTGGCTCTTATACCAATTGAAGTATATTAAACACAAGGATTTTCATGAACAGCAAAAGGGATCGTTCCAAATTCTAATATGAATTCAACACAAACAATTACAGTCTTAAAATGGAAACTAACAGGTTATGCAACAATAGAAATTACAGCATGCTAAACGATGATACAAGGGATAGAGGTTATGCAACAATACAACCATTCTTCACGAATCCCTCGATTAATCTACAAGCGTCCAAGAACAGCACACTTGAATGCTACGACCGGTACAACCAACGAACACGAACACAACGAACAACCAATAGCTCCTCGAACCCAATCGAGTCTAATCCACGAACTGAGTGAGGACACCACCATAATGGTTACCTTGGTATTCTCAGTGTTGAAATCGAGAAGTTGGGGGATCAGTATGATCTTGGCTTGAGGAAGAGACTAGAGGCTACGATCGAGTAGATGATCAAGCAAGTGGGAGATAAGAAGCTGGTCTATCGTATAGACGATGTGCTCGATCGTTGAGTAAATGATACCCTATTGTATACACTTAGCCACTCTATCGTGAGCAACGATCAGCTGATTGACACCGTATAATCAAAGGTAGGTGATCCTTAGCTGATCGTGTAATCTTTTAACAGCTATCGCTTAGTGAAACTCTTTCACTTGATAGCTTCTCTCCGTGATAGCTTTTTCGAATGAAGTAACTTCTCAATTTAGGAAAACAATTTTCCTTTTATCTCACGGTTACCATAAAACTACTAATAACCTCCCACTCAATCGGTTATTAGAGAAAAAGAAATTAATTATCATATAATTTATATTATTAAAATAAATATGATAACCAACTTATCATATTATATTTATAACTTATAGTTTTAATATTTCATCTCATGAAACATATAAACCATAGTTCTTTTTCTATTTTATGGCACTTGATATAAATCATATTTATATCAATTCCTCCAAATAATGTATCTTATACATCACACTGTTTATATCACATATAATTGAATTTCCTCTTGTTAATTTGAATACTTCAAATAAACCCCAAAATCTGATTCTCTACTTGAATCCATTGAGCTACTAAGGGGACCTTATAGGCCTATAGCTTGAAGCTTCAACGGTACGTGAATAACTGACTAGACTCTTTAATCACGAGATCCACCATCCATTAACTGTTAGGCACTTCACTAAAGACCGACAGCTACACTCTTCTCACTACAAATATATTTTTGTGTCCATATTAACAATCAACAATGCAATAACCCTTCAGAGATCGCTCGTAAGTACAGCTGGGCCAATTTACCATTTTTCCCCTATAGTTACATCTAACTCCGTAAGTACCACTGATTCGTCTAATGAACAATAAGTCATAGTCCTACTATGACTGGGTCTTCTCTTCCAAAGAGAGGATGTGGCCACTATATTCAAGATCTGGAATTAGCTTTTATATGAGCAATCTATATATTTACCCCTGCTTTGGGGAAGGAGTGAATTCCGTCTTGTGTAACTGAGTTCTCAACTCCTCAATCAGACAAATCCTCAAAGAGATAGGCATGTTGAATTGGCAATCTGGCCACTATCACCCATACTAATCAAAGGATCACCCTCATAGGTTCCAGTTCCCAAACACTCAAGATTAAGATCATGTCACCTATGGTCGTTTTAGTGAGATGTAAGTCTCAATTATCAATGGAGTTATATAAAGAGACTAATCATCTCGTGGTTCGGTCTTATATAAACTCTTTGTATAGGATAGCCCCGCTCGCATGTCTCCACATGGATGGTCAGGATCAAACCATCTATAGTAGTTTACTATACTTGTAAACCTCTATAAAGCGGGCCGTATCCGTAGTGTCACTAGGATAAGGTATCACTCCTTTATCCTTATACTACAGACCATTTAGGTTATTACTTAAGGCATGATCCACTTGTATGTCTCACATACATGCTTAAGTTTACATAAAATAACCATGGATCTTTGTTTATTGGATATGAGTAAATACAAATAAAATAACTCTTATTTTATTAATAACAATTTGCACAAACTGTTTAAAAACTATAAGACTATGGGAGAATTAGGATACCAATCCCAACACTAAGGCCATTAGCAAAAAATTTGCTCCATAACACATAGATGTTTAAAACTGTCATAACTCAAAATAAACGACTTAAAGTTTCTCCTAAGAAAATGTCCAACTTTGGCACCTTCGATTAGGGCACATCAATCTCAATAGGATTGAGAGGTTGATGAAGACTAGACTTCTAAATGAGTTAGAGGAAAATTCTTTACCTGTGTATGAGTCATGCCTTGAAGACAAGATGACAAAAAGCCCTTTTACAAGAAAAGGTTATCGAGCAAAAGAGGCTTTCGAGTTAGTGCATTCAGACCTTTGTGATCCGATGAATGTGTGAACCAGGGGAGGCTACGAGTATTTCATCACTCTTACTGATGATTATTCGAGGTATGTGTATGTTTATTTGATGCAACATAAGTCGGAATCCTTTGAAAAGTTCAAAGAGTTTAAGGCGGAAGTTGAAAACACATTAGATAAACGGATTAAGAAAATTCGATCTGATCGGGGTGGAAAGTTTTTGGATTCTGAGTTCCAAAAATATTTGATAGAACATGGAATCGTTTTCCAACTCTCAGCACCACGTACACCTCAGCAGAATGGTGTATCAGAGAGGAGAAACAAAATCGTATTAGACATGGTTCAGTCGATGATGAGTTACGCTTCCTTACCAAACTCGTTTTCGAGTTTTGCAGTAGAGACTGCAACTTATATTCTCAACTGTGTTCCCTCCAATATTGTTGTCAAAACACCTTTGGAGTTGTGGAATGGGCATAAAACTAGTTTGCGATACTTCTGCATCTAGGGTTGCCCAACCCATGTGCTTAGGTTAATCCTAAGAAACTGGAACCATGTTCGAGGCTATGCCTATTTGTAGGCTACTCCAAAGACACACGAGGGGGTTGCTTTTATGATCCTAAGGAAAACAAGGTATTTATGTCAACAAATGCTACATTCCTTGGGGAGGATCATATAAGAGAGCACAGTCTAAGAAGTAAAATCGTGTTGCATGAGCTTTCTAATGAAACTACTGAAACTTCAACATGAGTTGTTGAAGAGCCTACTATATTAACAAGAGTTGTCGATGGAAGTTCATCTAATAGATCACCTCCACCTCAAGAGTTGAGGAAACCTCGATGTAGTGGGAGGGTTGCGAACCCACCTATTCGTTATATGAGTTTAACTGAAATCCTGGCTATGGTAGTCAATGGCGAGGTTGAGGATCCGTTGTCTTACAAGAAGGCAATGGAGGATTTTGACAGAGATGAATGGGTCAAAGCCAAAGATCTCGAGATGGAGTCTATGTACTTCAACTAATTATGGGATCTTGTAGATGACCTGATGAGGTTACATTTATAGGTTGTAAATGGATCTACAAGAGGAAACAGGGTACTGATGAGAAGGTGGAAACCTTCAAGGCTAGACTTATCAACAGTTCAATAGTTTTCCTATTATTGAATGGAGACGATATCCTACTCATTAGGAATGATGTAGGTTTACTAACTTCAGTTAAGAACTGGCTAGCGACCTAATTCTAAATGAAAGATTTGGGAGAGGCTCAGTTTGTTCTAGGGATTCAGATCTTTCGGGATCGAAAGAACAAAGTGCTAGCACTGCCTCAGGTATCGTACATTGGAAAGATGTTGATCATGTACTCGATGCATAACTCTAAAAGTGGCCTTTTGCCTTTTCGACATGGAGTTACATTGTCTAACGAGCAGTTTCCTAAGACACCTCAAGAGGTTGAAAAAATGAGATAGGTCCCCTATGCATCTGTCGTTGGCAGTTTAATGTATGTGATGTTATGTACTAGACCTGACATCTACTACGCTGTGGGGATAGTCAATAGATATCAGTCTAATCCAAGACAGGGTCACTGGACTGCCGTCAAGAATATCTTCAAGTATCTTCAGAGAATGAGGGACTACGTGCTTATGTATAGTTGTAAGGATTTGATCCTTATGAAGCTGTTAAGTAGGCAGTTGGTTCCGGAAATTCCTGACTGATTTGGAAGTTGTTCTAGACATGTCTAGGCCCATCACCCTTTATTATGATAATAGTGGTGCTGTGGCGAATTCCAAAGAGTCTCGGAGTCTAACCACAAACCAATAAACTAAGATCTCTACTTGTCATTATAACCTTTGAGATGTCCATGGATGGAAAGTCTGAGAAGAAGAATAAGGGAATTGCTTTACCATTCTCAGTTGATGATGAATAGGTTGATGTTGACAGAGAGTCTGATGATTCCTTTGCTGAATCTATTTCACTGCTTTCAAAATAACTCAATCGTGTTCTGAAACATTTTGGAAAGAACTTGAAATTTCAATTCTAAAATTAATAATTCTGGTGGGTCTCTTTCACTCATGCAAGCCAGAATACAAAGCAGTAGGAAGGAAGTCGATAAGTCCCTTTAAAAAGAAAGGTCTATCAAATGCAGAGAGTGTGAAGGTTATGGTCATTTTCAAGCAGAATACCCTAATTTCTCGAGGAAGCAAGGTAAAAGTTATGTTTTAACCTTATCTGATGATGAGTCAAAAGACAACACAAATTCAGAAGAAGATGTCAAAGCTCGTGTCAGTAACAGCTCATTTGATACCTTGTCATGTGAGATTTCAAAGTATGATGTGTATGCTGAAAATGTTCATGATACCACTAACCATGGGTCTGCGGATCGTTCTTATCAAGTTCTTTTTTAATAAATGGCAAGATGATCAGAAAGATCTTGATGTGCAAAACAAAAGAATCAAGACTTTGTTGGCAGATAATCACAGACTTATGACACTATTGGAGATCTGAAGCGAGAACTTAACCAAGTTAGAGATGAGAAAGGATTTGTGTGTTAAAATGTTAGAATGCTGAATATTGGTATTGAGTCCCTGGAGAAAATTTGACAAAGGGAAAAAAAACTGAAGATAATTTTGGGTTAGGCTTCTCAAAATGTGAAAATAATCTAAATAAACAATATTGGTACAAAGGGAAGCAAAAGATTGAGTTTGTTGAAGATAATCATATTAATTATTTTCAAACTCAAAAGATTGAGTTTGAAAATAATATATTAATATAATTAATACCTTTAATTTCATTAAATAATTTGAATAATTCAAATTATTACAAAAACAATTATTACTTGTTTTATCTTTAATGAGCAAGAAAGCAGGCCTTATGGACCTATAGATAGCTTCAATGATATGAGATTAATTAATTAAACTCTTTAATTAAACTAAATCAACATTCATTAACTGATGGTCACTCCACTGAAGACCGAAAGTTGCACTCTTTGCACTGTAGATTTATTTCTGAGTCCATGGATATAACCAATCAAGAGTAAGTCGACCCTTCAAAAATTGCTCATAATTACAATTGGGTCAAATTACCGTTTTACCGCCATAGTTACATCTAACTCCTTAAGTACTACTGATCCCTCTAATGAACAAACAGTTAATAGTCCAACTATAAACTAACCCCTCTTAGACCAATGAGAGGATAAGGCCTCATTGTTTAGGATTCGAAATCAACTATTAAAGGAGCATTTCATCTACTTTTCCTAAAGACGGGAAAGAGTGAATTCCATCTAGTATAGTTGTGTTCTCAATTTCCCACTTGGACAAATCTCCAAAATTGTAGGCTTATTGAGTCGGCGAAACTGCCCACTCTCACTCATACAGATCAAAAGGTTGTCCTCATAGATAGGAGTTCACAACTCACTCAGGATTAAGATCAAATCACCGATGGTCATCCTAGTGAAATGTTAGTCTCTTCAAGTAACGACGCTATAGAGAGAAACCGATCATTTCATGGTAATATCTTATACAAACTCTTTATACCGGATACCCTCACTCACATATCTCCACATGAACGATATGGATCATATTATTTGTAACTCTTACAACTCTTGTAACACTTACAAAGTGGGTCGTATCCACAGTATCACAGGATAATTCACCTAGCTTATCCATATACTGTAGAACTTTTTTATTATTACTTGAACATGATCTAATTGTATATCTATCACATACTATTCAAGCTAAATTAAATAACCTTGGATTTTAGTTTATTTATCGCGACAATGTTATCTAAATGTCAAATAAAATACTTCTTATTTTATTAAACAACTAACAAACTACGAGATCCACTAGATTTAGGACAATAAATCCAACATAAACATAAAAGTGAAGCATTCCATAATTTCAAGCAATGGAAGTTTGATAGCACCGAAAATGTGTCATCTCCTTCTCCTTAATTCGAGATTGTTAGGCTATTTAATGTGTTTAATTAATGATTTTATATGTCTCAAGTGTATATGAGGTCGAATAAAGCATTTGTGACGAAAAGACGATAAAACGGCCAAGTTGGGAGTTACTGCACAAAAAGAGAAGAAGACCAAAAAATTACAATTCTACCCTTAGTTGTGAAGGTTCTCATATCTAAGAGTTCCATGAGCACGTTCAGATCGCTCCAACTCACAGTGACCGAAATACATAAATGTATACATTCAACACATACAGTTATGCAGACAAATCTTAATTAAGGGCATGCTAAGAACAACAAAAACATAAGGGAAAGAGTTCCATACAATTGAAGACACTCTTCACACTTTAGAACTCTAACGTAGTGAAAAATCCAAGCGATCTACCAACACCCAGTAGTAGCGTCCACAAAAGCAGCACGAACAATGCACGAACACGAACGCCGTGGGATGAAACCACCACTAATGAACCCCAGGTATTCTCGGAGTGAAAACCCAAAGGGTGGAATTTGGTGAATTTGGTAGAGGAAGGAGAAAACACAAATCATGTAGGTGATAAGCAAGTGGGAGGGAAAACGATGCTATCGCATGGCAGAAGTGCTTATCGTTTAGGAGGAGCTATACAATCATGTAGGATTTATTGAACGATCATTTAGCAAAAGGTACATGATCGTTTAGTAAAACCATAACATTATACGATCATTTAGAGAACCTATCCGATCGTGTAGGCGACAGTGTGCGATCGTTTAGCGTGAGGTGGACGATCGTTTAGGCGAAGAAGAGCTATCGTATACTCTCTTAAGCGATCATTTACTTTCATCAACGCGTGCCGGAATTCTTTTCATGATTGACGGATGAGATTCTTCAAAAATGAAACGATTATATTTTTTATTCCATCGGTTACAATAACCGATTCATCCCACTAACCCACATCCAAACGTGATAATTGGATTAATTATCATATAATCAATTAATTAATGTAATCATATTATATTTTTATCCTATATTTGATATCACATATCTAACTATAGTATTTTTTTCTTTACTTGATATAATCATATTTATATTCTAATTTCTTCCAAAAATAATGTATCTCATACATTTAGCCATTTAGCCAATTATACATATATATTAACTAGTCCAATTATATCATATATAATCGAACTTCCTCTTGTCAATTTGAACATTTCAAATTAACCTAAACACGGTTCTCGACTTTATCCAAACTACCCAGGGGACCTAATAGACTTGTGGCTCGAAGCTCCAACAGCCATGAATAGTTGTTTTAAACTCTTTAGCCACGAGACCACCATCCGGTAATTGTCAGGCATTGCACTAAAGACCAGCAGCTGAACTCTTCTTACCACAGATATATTTCTGTGTCCATCAATATAACCAATCACGAGTACAATGACCCTATCACAGATGTTCGTAAGTACAACTGGGCCAAATTACCATTTTGCCCCTATAGTTACATCTCACTTCTTAAGTACCACTGATTCCTCTAATGAACAATATAACATAGTCCAAACTATGTGTGAACACCTCTTGGGCTAAGAGAAGGCATGTGGCGCCACATCGTTCAAGCCCCGAATCAGCAATTAAGGGAGCTATCTATCTACTTACACTACCTCGGGGAAGGAGTGAATTTCATCTTGTGTAGCTGAGTTCCCAACTCCCAATCAGACGAATCCCCAAAATGGTAGGTTTGAATAAGCGACATGGCCAGTCGCACCATACAAAATCAAGAAACCGCCCTCAATGGCAGGAGTTCCCAACTCACTCAGGATTGAGGTCATATTACTTATGGTCATCCTAATGAAGTGAGTCTCTGTCATGAACGGTGTTATTAACGAGACATTAACCTTTCGTGGTCAGGTCTTATACAAAACTCTTTGCTATTAGGATGCCTTCGCTTGCATGTCCCCAACACGAATGATCAGGATCAGACCATCTGTGACAAGTCACAACACTTGTGACAAGTCACAACACTTGTGACCATTCCACAAAGTGGACCGCATCTGTAACGTTACCAGGATAAGATTTCCCTCCTATATCCATATACTACAGACCATTTTAGCTATCACTTAAGACATGATCCACTTATATGTCACCACATACATGCTTGAGTGACATACAGATAACCAAGGATTTTATGTTTATTGGTTTGTGGTAAAGCAAATAAAACAAGTAACTGAACAAAAATTCAAGATGTGAAGTAAATATCATATATTAACAACACAAGCGTTCGTATAAACTGTTTACAAACTACAGGACATGAGAATTTAGGGCATCAACCCCAACAAGTTGAAGTGTTGCAATGCTCGAAAGGAGCACCGTACAATGCTCGAAGACAGAAGCGTTATATTTTTGCGTGGAATAGGCAATGTTGCAATGTTGCATGTAGTGTTACAACACTACGAACATTTGTTGGAGGCGGGCGCACTGGCTTATGCAACATTGCGACGCCTCGGCGAAACGTTGCAACGTTGCAACGCCTACTATATATCATATTTTTTGTCTAAAATGTAGGTTATCATGTTGTTTTTCCCTTTTTGGGTTTCTTTTCCTCCTCCCTTCGAAAGAATATTGTAATTTCCTACCATTTTTAGCATCATGGAGCTTGATTATTGGTTTTAGAGCATGATTTTTGGCTAAGAGGTAAGTACTTAACTTGGATTTTATTGTTTACCTTCATTCCTTCTTCATTCTTGAGACGGGTTGTAATTCTGCTGTGATTTTTCTGAATTTTATGAGATTTCATCTTGAATTCGTTCTTCAATCTATCTTGCATAGGATAATCTGACAAATTAGCTATGTTAGTGCGATTGATTTCTTTGACTAGCTCTAATTTATAATCGTTAGGTAGTTAATCACCTAGAAGCAAAGGTTAAGTAAGTTTGTGAATTCAAATTGGGATTCCATTTGATAAGCATTACTTTCTAATCTAGATAAATCTCTCTCGACTAGTTGATTAGACGAAGGAAATCAATTATTCGGCTTAGCGTCGCACTTAATCTTAATGCTTGTTACTTTATTTATTAGTGGAGGATTCTCGCTATTTCTTTAAATTAACTCAATCTTAAGGACCATCGATTAGGATTCTAAGCGAGTAAGACTAAGTTTTAATTCGAAAATCTCACATTAATCTTATGATTAAGTCTATGATAGAATTAAAAGGGAATGGAATAAACTACGTCGATCAAATTGATAACTTTCACAAAAAAAAAAAAAAAAAAAAAAAAAAAAAAATCACTCAATTCACTTCGTGCATTTAATTTACTCCACACCATTTAATTTTTGCACAATTTACGTTAATCATTTCCACAACCCCTCCCCCCTTTCCAGTTACACTCTATGAGTTTCGAAATTAAGAATCGAAATTAGCTCTCTATGGATCGACTCTGTACTTTACTTGCTATATTTAGTAAAGGAAGGCACGAAAATTAATTTGGGGTGCGATACGACCTAGCGTATAGTATCAAAGATATTGATTGAAAATAAAACTGGAAAGACGATTAAGAGGTTGCGAACTGATAATGGTTTGGAATTTTGTCGATATGAGTTTAATGAGTTCTGTAAAATCGAGGGTATTGTTTGCCATTATACTGTCAGGGATACTCCACAACAAAATAGGGTTGCATAACGTATGAATGAGACATTGTTGGAGAGAGCAAGATGCACGCTCTCTAATTTAGGGTTGGCTAGAAGATTTTGGGCAAAAGTGGTAATATAGTATATTATCTGATCAACCGTGGACCTCACACGTATATTGATTGTAAAACACCTTATGAGGTGTGGTTTGGTAAGCCTGTAGATGATTTTTTATTTAGAGTTTTTAGTTGTACTGTATACTATCATGTAATGAGGACAAATTAGAATCGAGAGCTAAAAAGTGTATATTTATGGGTTTTGGTGATGGAGGTAGGGGATACAGAGTCTGGTCACCTTTCGAGAATAGAGTTATACTTAGTAAATATGTGATATTTTATTAAAATTTTATGCTTAACTCAATTGTGAAGTCTTATATGGCGTATATAGATGTGGGAGAAAGTAGTACGTATATAAATAGGTGGAGGTACAATTCACTTCAGTTGTGAATGAATTACAACACTAAGATGAAGAAGATCAACATGTTACTATAGAAACTGATGCGTGACATGAAAACGATGTGCATAAAATATCAGAAGTTATTTCGCCTGAGACTTCTAGTTCATAAGTAAATCAATCGAGTATAACTTGTGAAAGAGCTAGAAGAGTTGGTGTTGGACCTTCTAAGAGGTATGCTTATGAAGACATGGTTAGTTTTGCACTATAAGTTGCTAAAGAGGTGGATCCTTATGAGTCATCTACCTATAAAGAAGTTGTGTCATGTAGTAAGTCTACTTAATGGCTTGCTACTATGGGGGATGAGACGAAATCTCTTGACAAAAATCAGACTTGGGTATTAGTTAAACGATCTAAGGAGAGAAAAATCGTCACTTGTAATTGAGTCTTCAAGAAAAAGAAGAAAATATCACCTTCAGAGGCCATTAAATATAAAGCTCGAGTTGTTTCTCGAGGTTCAAACAGAGAGAAGGAATCGATTATAATGAGATCTTCTCACAAGTAGTCAGACATACTTCTATCAGGGTGTTAGTAGTTAAAGTAGCACATCAGAATTTGAAACTTGAGCAACTAAATGTGAAGATAGCTTTCTTAAATGGAGAGTTGGAAGAAGAAATTTATATGACTTAGCCAGATGGGTTTCAGTGTCCAAGTAAAGAATATTATGTTTGCAAGTTGAAGAAATCTTTGTATGGGATAAAGCAATCTCCAAGGTGGTGGTACAAACGATTTAACAGCTACATAGTTGGACTTAGCTCTAACAGGAGTTCGTATTATTGTTATGTATATCATAACAAAGTTTATGTTGGTTCGATGATTTATCTATTTTTATATATAGATGATATATTCATATCTGCAAAGTCCAAGTTTGACTTTCAGAAGTCAAAGAACCTTTTCAGTGCTGAGTTTAATATGACGGATTTGAGTGCTACTCAGAAAATTTTGAGTGTGGAGATCTATAGGGATAGAAATAAAAATAAGCTCTTCCTATTACAGAAAGACTATATTAATAAAATTTTGTCCAGGTTTGGTATTTCATCAGTTCAGCCTATAGATACTTCTAGTGCTAAAAATGCTCGTTTGTCATCTATGCTTTCACCACAATCTGAAGTTGAGAAGAAGTATATTTCTCGAGTTCCTTATTCTTGTGTAATGGGAAGTTTAATGTATGTTACGGTCTGTACTAGGCATGTTTTTGTCCATGTTGTTAGTGTTGTCAACAGATTCATGGGTTAACCTAGGAAAGAGCATTGACAAGCTATTAAAAAAAAAAAATTATTGTTACCTTAGAGGTACATCTGATGCTAGTCTCATTTATGGAAATGACACAAAGTGTTTGATGATTGGTTATTCTGATTCTGACTATGTTGGAGATATTGACAGCATGAGGTCTCTAATTGGCTATATGTTCACTCTGGATGGTTATGTCCTTAGTTGGAAGACGACCGTACAACCTACCGTTACTTTGTCTACTACTGAAGTAGAGTACATGGCCTTGAAAAAAGCTACTAATGAGGTAATATGGTTGAGAGGGCTAGTTAGTGATCTTGGTTTGCATCATGATCAAGCTATTGTATATTGTGATAATTTGAATGCAATATGTGTTGGGTTTTATATCCTAAAACTCATGATTTGTAAACAATAAAACTTATTCTGAAAATTCAATAAGTTATTATTGAATATTTGAATTGCTTATTTCGTTTTAGAAATAAATCCAATAAACTAAAAGATCTATGACTATTACATGAGTACTTGAACTTTATGTAGAGACATAAAAGTGGATCAGATTCGAGTAAATAGTTAAAATGATCTATAGTATATGAATGAGGTTGGGGGCCTTATTTTGGTAATACTATTGGATGTGGCCCACTTTGTAGTTGTTACAACGAGTTATAAAGTGCTACAGACGTTGTGATCCTAATTCGTACATGTTATGACATGATAATTGAGGGCATCTTGTGTAATGGGTTTGTACAAGATCGGACCATGAAACCAGTCACTCTTACTTTATAACACTGTTTACTGTTTAAGACTGAATATTTCAAAGTGATGACCTAGGTAACTTGACCTTAATCCTGAGCTAACTATGAAATCCTGTTTATTCGAGATTATCCTTAGTTTTCATAGGCGAGGGTTGGCTCAACAGTGCCAACTCAATAAACCTCCATTTCATGGGTAGGAACGGGAAGATAGCTGGGGACATAGGGTGAAAGATGGAATTCACTATACCCATTTTCAGGGTTAGTAGAGAGGTTATTCCCTTAAGTGCTGACTCAGGGTCTTGAACAAGGGGCCCCACTGTCTCATTAGCCCGAGAGGGACTCAGTTTGTTGATCGAATCACAAACCAATTGTTTATTAGAGGATCAGTGGGAGTTAAGAAATAAGAGGTAATCTCGACGGTAAAACAGACATTTGACCCAGTCGTTATTACGAACAACCTGTGAAGGGTTTAACTTACTAATCATAGTTATATCGAGTGGACATAATATATCTACAGTGAAAGGAGTGCAACTATGGGCTTTAGTGGAATGACCCATTAGTTAATAAATAGGGGTTAATTCGGTGTAAAGAGTTTAGTCAATTAATCTCGGATCGTTGGAGCCCATGATCTGTAGGTCCACGAGGTCCTGCCACTAACTCGTAAATGCATTAGCCTTAGAGTAGCGTGATAAGTTAATTTAAAATGTTCAAATTAGAATTAAGGGAATTAGTAATTATATGTGATATAATTACGCGTTTAGTTTTGGAATTAAACGAAATTGGAGAATTAATTAACATTTAAATATGATTTAAATATTAAATTCATGAATGATATTCATGAAGTGAAATTTGTATGAAATTAATTTAATATTTGATATTGAATTAATTAGAATTAATTAAATTACTTAATTAATTATTTATTATTAATTTTATTAGAAAATCAGTCTATGAAATTAATTTGGTAAAATTAATAAAGTTTTTTCCATTTTGAAATCAAAATTGATTTTGGAAATCAATTTGAAAATTCAAAAAATTGGAAAAGCTAGAACATGGAAAAGTGGGAAATCTCCACTTACATCAACCAAATAGCTCACTCACTTCCCACCTTCTTCTTGAGTCAATCTTCCAAGCATGAGCTGCTCTTCATGCAGCTATCTACATTGCATGATGGTCTTGCAATAAATGGAGAAAATTAAGTTGAGAATCGAGCATGCATTAGTTGAGTTTTTGCTGAAAAACTTTTGTTGAAGAAAGTATTCCTCCAAAGGTGCAGCAGTGTGCTTCTTCTCCAAATTTCCTTTATTCAAGCTTATTTTGAGTACCACAACTCAATCTAAGGCTCCAAGAGAACAGTAGGGAAGACCTTGAGGTGGTTCACAAGAAGATTTTGAGAAGATTTGTAGCTGAATTCGAGTTTCAAGAGGTTCTACAAAGATAAACTTGAAATTCTCTTATTATTGTATGAGCATGCTTTATTTTTTAGTCAAAATTAATGAATTAGATTGATCCTTGTTGCATCCGTTACATGCTGATATAATCCAACAATATGTCTAGTCAAGGATCAAGTTCATCATGAAAGAACTAAGCACATTGATGTAAGATAAGAAGTTAGTAGAGAGTTAAAGTGATGAAAATTGGCACTGTTGATAACTTGTTGATATGTTCACAAAACTAGTTCCACAAGGTAAGTTCTAACATTGTTTGGACTTGCTTAATGTTTTGAATTATTAATGGTCCCTTGTGGAACACTTTGAGGCATGAGAGAGAAGTATGGGTACGTCTGGCAATGTTGTTTATGTTGCGCTTGGTACATCTGTTATCTGGAAGAGAATTCAAGTCAAGATGGAGATTTGTTGGAATTTCTGTAATCTATTAGCTAGCGCTTCGAACAATCAAATGGTGTCGTTTATATTAAAAAAATATTCTCTCTAATAATATTATTCTCCCTTTACCTCGTAGACGTAACTAACATACTATTAGTGAACTACGTTATCTGTTTGTCAATCTTTTTTATGTTTCTTTTGTATTTTTTAATTTTCGATTTCGTAATAATTTCATTAACTTAGTGAGTTTATTTCTTGAATTGAATTTATGTGCTTGTGCATAATTCTCATCTTTTGATTGTGAAGATGAAGAATAATGTTTCAAGTCTGGTTCAAAACTCTCCATTGTTGAGTTTGTTTTTGTCAAGTTCTTCGTTCTATTAGTTGTTTATCTTCTTTTGACAACCTTAGTTGCATGAGTTGATAAGTTATTATTAGGTTTCAACTATGTTCATTTTAGTTCATGAGTTTCATTAACTTGGGTTGAGTTTATATTGATGAGTTTGGTTTATGTAACTCCTCCCTACTTCAATTCTTTATTCTCATATACTTGCCTATTTCATGTTTTTTTTTTTTTTTTTTTGTTAAGATGGTATGTCTCAATGGCCTCTAGTACAGATCTAATGAAATTGAATTTAGATGGAGATTCAAAGAATTTGGGTTGGATTCTCCTTTTGTTTCAAACGACTTGTTATGCTTCAAAGAACTCAATGTAATTTGACAATTATAATTGTTTGGGTTTCAATGACAATGTTATGAAATATGTTTCACTTTTTTTGCTCGTTTAAATATAAAATAACTAATTGGTATTGTTAGTATGATGTAAAATGAAAAATGTATATTCACTTTTGTTTAAATGCTTAAAATATACAAATATGTGATAGGTTAGTACTGTTCGAAGTGATTATATTCTAAATTTTATAATACGTGTACATATTAAATTAGTCGTTATCCTTTAAATTAATAAATAACTTTAAGCGACATCTTATAAAACATTACTAAATTGTAAATCATACATAAATAAATAAAAAGTAGCTTAGAATTTATAGTGGCATAAAATATAAATTTTACCGATGCGTACCCACGTCGCAAAAGATGCTTGCAATGACTTAAAATCCATATTCGTAACAAGTTTTCATGTTCCTAAAAATAAATTTTCAGTGACAAGCTTGCAACATCGTTGTAAAAAAAATAGCGACATATTGTGTGTTACTAAAAGTACTCTTTTAGTAATGTGTGGGCGTTAGTGAAAGTTAGGCTTTAGCGGCACCTAGTCAACACGTCATTGAAGTTTTAACTACACAACTACTGCGACATTCATAATGACCCTCCTTTATGCGTTAATACTTTTAGCAGTGTTTTTTCACTTTTAGCAACGCATTTTATTCATCACTGTAATGATTGTGATTTTTTTTTTTTTTTTGGCAAATTGAATTTATTTGTGAAAAACATTATACCATTATTTTTTTATTACTAAAGTATATGAAATATGAATTGATGTAATAAATATAAAATAATAATTAAATAATGATATATTAGAATAGAAGGCATCTTGCATTCTCTCTATATCTAATCTCTTGCATTTGTTTTTTTATTTATTGGAAAGTAAAAAATAATTATTTTTCCTTTGTGGCAAATGAATCATTGATGGTATATCTCAATTTTTTCACATTTATTTATTTTAATTTTGCAAATGTTGCATAACATTACATTACATTACATTGACTAAGTCGTGTAATTGACAAAACGTGATTATGATTTTTTTTTCATATAAACTGAAAGCCTATTAAATCTTATGGCATTATGTTTATATATAACTTCATGCATTTGTATTTTGACTAATTGTAAAATAAAAAATAATTATTTTAATATTATGTCACATTTATTTTATATTTAATAGAAAAAAAAGTACGATAATTGAGAATTATTGTTATTTATGTAACTAAAAAAAAACTTTAAACTTGCATCTAATAATGATAACGAGTTTTACGTAATTAATGTTAAAATCATATTTACAATATCAAATGAAAATTAATTGTGGTTTTATGTTTAAAATTTTCCACTGCTTTTTAAAACTGAAAATAATAAAACAAAATATTGAATAAAATTCTAGAATTAAAAAAATGATATTTTTAAATTTAAAACTTAAATAATATCTAAGAAAATTCTTATAAATAGAAAATTCCAAAAAATATTTACACTTTATAGCAAAAGTTCCAAAAGTGTTGCACTTTTTAGAACTTTTGCTATAAAGTGTAAATATTTTTAAATATTTTTTTATATTTAAAAAGATNACTTTATAGCAAAAGTTCCAAAAGTGTTGCACTTTTTAGAACTTTTGCTATAAAGTGTAAATATTTTTAAATATTTTTTTATATTTAAAAAGATCACTAATATCTATTGCATGTTCAAATTTCTAGTGTTATAAAATTTATTCTCCACGTCTTTTTTATTTTAAACTTACAATTTTCAATTGATTAATTGAAAAGATATATTATTGTATATCTGAGAAAATAATTTTTAAACTTAAAATTTAAAATTTAAAATTTAATTGATTTTTTTAAAGAATTCGTAAAGAAATTATTTTTGAAATGAAAATCTAAACAAATGAATATGTAGAAAGAAAAATAAAAGAATAAGGAAAGAAAAAAATGATTAAAATTGTTGTGAAATTGAGGAGCACAACGGATATGGAGAAAATATAATATATTAATATATAAATATAATAATAATAAATATAATATAATATAATAATAAAATAAATAATGAAAATTATGAAAATTTAGTGGAAATTTGAAGTGGATTTCTCACAAATGTGTGTGATTTTAATATCCACCTGCCACTATTTATAGGCAAAGTGACAAGTAGGATGTGCTCTTACTTGGACACCAAACAGGAATAACTACAAGGCACATGGACAACATGAAGATTGACACATCGCTTTTAGGACACTAAGTAATGGACATCTATTTATTTTTATAATATTTACAATACTCTCCCTTAAACGCCTATATATATGAAATATGTCTTAGGAGTGTTCATGGGTTGGGTTGGGTTGGGTTGAAAAACTTTTTAGACCAAACCCAATTCGACCCAACCCAAATGTTCGGATTGTAATTTTTTTCAACCCAAATAACCTTTATTAAAAAATGAACCCAACCCAACCCAACCCAACCATGAAATATTTGGGTTGGATTGGTTCGGGTTAATTGGGTCATTTATTTAATTTTGTTCTAAAAAGAAGTAAAATGTAAATATGTAAAAGTCGAATTTGATTCTTATCATATATTGAATTAAGATTAACAACTCAATTTCAATTTATATAGTGAAAATTTTCTTTCTAAAGTTAAAAGAAACTACTTTTAAGAGTTGTTAAATAATAAATTATTAAAAAAGATATTGGAATTAAATAAAATTAAAATCAATATATGTATAAATAATTGTGTTATAAGTAATAAAAAATATATTTTAAAGTTAATAATAAATTCGAGTTGGTTCAGGTTATATTAGGTGAATCCATTAACCAACCCAACCCATAAAATTTTCATTTATTTGAACCCAACCCAACCCAAATGAGTTGATAACCCAACTCAAACCGCACAGGTTGGATTGGGTTGATCGATTTTTTTCTGGTCATCGGGTTTTTGAACACCCCTAATATGTCTCGTTAAAACCTTAATAGGAAAAATCCAATGGCAAAAAACCCTAATGAAGGAAAAACAATACATATTTCATATAATATATACTCCTAAAAGAATACAATATATTTATTTCCCTCGTGAAAACATCACTTAAGATCTTTAAATCAGTGCATTCCAATGTTGTGCACCAATTTTCTAAAAGTTTTGATAGGCAATACCTTTGTAAATAAGTCTGCCAGGTTATCCTTTGAACAAATTTTACAATGATGTCGTCATTTTCTTCAAGATCATTAGTATAAAAAAGCTTCGATGAAATATGTTTTGTTCTACCTCCTTTAATATATCATCCTTTGATTTGGGCTATATAAGTTGTTGTCTTTGTATAATATTATTGAAAGATTTTTATTAGAAGACAAGCCACATATTTCACGAATGTGCTGAGTCATTGATCTTAACTATACACATTTTCGACAAGCCTCGTTAATTACAAGAATTTCAGCATGATTTGAGGAAGTAGCCGTTATGGTCTGTTTCACCAATCGCCATGATATAGCAGTTTCTTCACATGTGAATAGACAACCTGTTTGAGATCTAGCTTTGTGTAGATCAGATAAATATCCAGAATCTGCATAACCAGCTAGGTCAAAATTTTATTTATTTGAATAAAAAAAAAAACTCATATTGATTGTTTCTCGGAGATAACAAAGTATTTGCTAGGAAAAGAACTATATCTAGCTAATAAATTTATTGAAAATGTAACATTTGGTTTTGTATTATTAGCAAGATACATAAGTACATCAATTGCACTAAGATATGGTACTTCAGGACCAAGAAGTTCTTCATTATCATCTCGAGGTCGAAATATATCTTTCTTTATATCCATTGAATGGACTTCTATTGGAATATTTAATGGATGTGTTTTGTCCATATAAAATATTTTCAAAATTTTTCTTGTATAAGTTAACTGATGAATAAATATTTCATCTGTTAAATGCTCAATTTGTAAATTAAGGCAAAATTTTGTTTTACCGAGATTTATTATCTCAAAATCTTTTTAAGATATTTTATTCTTTTGAAAGCTCTTCAGAAGTTCCAATTATATTCAAGTCATCAACATATACAGTTATAATAGCAAATACTGATTGTGATTTCTTTATGAAAACACACAGACATATTGAATTATTTTGATATCCTTCTTTCAATAAATATCTACTCAAGCAATTGTACCGCATTCGTCCTGATTGTTTCAATCCATATAGTGATCTCTGTAACTTTATTGAATACAATTTCCAGGAATTTGAGGTATATGTTTCAAATACCTTAAATCCTTCTCGAATTCTCATATAAATATCATTATCAAGAGATCTATATAAATATGCTATGACTACATCCATAAGATGCACGAGACTTTCATACACAGTCAAACCAATTAAATATCTTACTGTAATTGCATCTACCACTGAAGAATATGTCTTCCCATAATCAATATTAGGCCTTTGTAAAAAACTTTTTGCAACTAGTCTTGCTTTGTATCTTGTGACCTTATAATTTTCATTTCTTTTTCTTGCAAATACTCATTTCTACCCCATAGGTTTGACACCTTCTGGTATTCGGACTACTGATCCAAATACCAGCCATTTTGAAGATGAGTTTAATTCTGTCTTGATTGCTTCTTTCAATTGAAGTCAATCTTTTCAATGTCGATATTCTTCAATAGATTTTGGTTCAGGATCTTCATTTTTAGATATACTACCAAGAGCAACATTATACGCAAAAAATGTTATCAATAACTACATTAGTTCGATTCCATTTTTTTCCTGTCATCACATAGTTTATTGAAATCTCATTATTATCTTTAGGTATTTCACCTTCCTCACTAGTCATGTCGAAAATTTCTTCATGGGTATTTACATCCCCAACCAAGCCTTTTTTACTATTAATTATTTTTCATTATCGAGGATTTTTATCTTTGGAACCTATTGATATACCACGTGAAAGGATATACAAGCATGCAATGGAAGCAAAAAGAATCAATAAGTACTCTAATTACATTTAATTTGATTTTTAAAGCATGCTTTTTCAGAAAAACATAAATGGGTTTCATGTTACATACCTCTTGATGAATTCTTTAATTCCAAGTTGTTCTTTACTCCAAATCAACCGTGAACCACCAAGAGATCTTCTCTACTATTCTCAGTCTTGAATTTGAGTGGTGGAACTCAGATTTGAGTGACTTTGTTTGAAGGTGTTTTGTGGGTTTGAAGAGAGAAGAAGATGAAGTGCAGAATACTGTTTTTTCCAGCTAATTCACTTCTTTCTTCTTTCATTTCAAAGTGTTTTATCACTCTCAAGCATGCAAAACATCTCAGGACACTCCAAAGACATCAGTTGCTCAACAATTGAAGGTGGGATTTGTGTGATTAGATGGAGGTTACACCTCCTTCTTCCTAAATGTGGGAAAAACCCACTAGGTTTTAAAAATCTAATTCCAATTTTAAAATTTCAATTAATTTCAAATTAATTAAAATCTTGATTTAATTAATTCAAAATTTAATCAAATCAATATTCAATTTCTCAAATTGAATCTAAATTGGAATTAATTTAGATTTTATAATTAATTAAACATATTTAATTAATTGATTTAATTTAATATCAAATATCAAATATCAAACTAATCACACATTTAATTTTAAACATGAATCCTATTCATGTAATTGATATTTAAATCAACATTTAAATATTATTAACTCATATTTCATTTAATTCCAACAAATTAAACATTAGTTATATCAAATATAATTAAGCAAACCCTAATTTGATTTTGAACTAATTCAAACTCAAAAACCCTAATTTCAATTTGAACATTTTCAAATTGAAATTAAATTTGAACAATTCAAATTGATATCAATCCAAATTCACTCGATTTAATAATTCAAGGTGTTCATGTTGTACGAGCTAGTAGATGGACTTTATAGGCCTACAGATCATGAGCTCCAACGATTAAGATTAATTGGCTAAACTCTTTACACCGAACTAATCAGTATTCGTTACCTAACGAGTCACACCACTATAGCTCGATATTTGTACTCTCCTCACTGTAGATATATTTGTGTCCACACAATATAACCATAACTAGTAAGTCGACCCTTCACATGTTGTTCGTAATACCGACTGGGTCAATGTGCTATTTTACCCTCGATATTATGTCATGTTGCTTAAGTTCCAATTGATCCTCTAATGAACCATTGGTTTGTGATCCAATCACTAAACCAAATCCCTCTCAGCCCAGTGAAAAGGTGAGGAACCTTGTTCAAGACCTAGATTCAGTACTTAAGAAAACAACCTTTCTCCTATCCCTTAATCGGGTAGGCGGAAATTCCGTCTTGCATCCTATGTTCCCAGCTATCTACCCAGTTTTACCTCTGAAATGGGAGGTTTATTGAGCCGGCACTATTGAGCCAACCCTCACTTATGCAAATTTAAGGATAATCCCGAATAAACAGGAGTTCATAGTTTGCTCAGGATTAAGATCAAGTTACCTAGGTTATCTAAGCGAAATAGTCAGTCTTAAATAGTAAATATCGTTATAAAGTAAGAGTGACTTATTTCTTGATCCGATCATATGCAAATTCATTGCATAGGACGCCCCTACTCCTCATGTTAATACATGAACGAATCTGGATCACTTCGTTTATAGTATCTTTACAACAACTTGTAACAGGTATAGAGTAGGCTGCATCCAATAGTGTTACCAGAATAAGGTACCCAACCATAATCATATACTATAGACCATTTTGACTATTTACTCGAACTTTATCCATCTCTATGTCTCTACATAAAGTTCAAGTATTCATATAATAGTCATGGATCTTAGTTTATTGGATTTAAACTTTATGAATGCAATTAATAGATTCAATACCTTTATTGAAGAAATGTTGAATAACATCTTTTATTGATAATAGAACACATTTAACTTTTACAAACTACGAGTTTTAGGACATAAAACCCAACAATACTCCCACTTGAACTAAAACTTCAGTGGATCAATATATACAAACATATACAATGTTGAGTTACACTGAGAGAACAAAAAGTACAAATAAATTAAACTAGGGCATTAAATACCCATATATTCTCTCACTTTCCCTAGTGATAAATATCTCGTAGACCTAGTCCTACTAGATGACCCTTGAACACTTTAGTCGAAAGGGCCTTCGTAAATGGATCAACTAAGTTGTCTTGTGAGGCTATTTGTGTGACGATTACGTCTTCTCTGTGTACAATCTCTCTGATGAGATGGTACTTCTGCTCGATGTGCTTTCCTCATTTATGGCTTCGAGATTTCTTTGAATTTGCAATTGCTTCACTGTTGTCACAATAGAAGGTGACAGACAGGTGCATATTAGCAACCACTTCTAGATCAATCAGGAATTTTCTGAGTCATACTGCTTCTTTTGCTGCTTCACTTGCAACTACATACTCAGCTTCCATTGTGGAGTCAGAATACAACTTTGGTTTATGCTTTTCTACACAATTGCTCCTCCATTCAGAGTGAACACTGACCCCGAAGTCGATTTTCTAGAATCAATATCGGTTTGGAAGTCAGAATTAATGTATCCAGTAAGGAACATATCCTTAGTACCATACACGAGCATGTAATTTCTCGTTCTCCGAAGATACTTGAGAATGTTCTTAACAACAATCCAATGATCATATCCAAGATTGGACTGAAACCTGGTGATTATTTTAACTGCATAGCATATATCGAGACGAGTACACAACATTGCATACATCAAGCTCCCTACCGCTGATACATATGGAATTCATTTCATACCTTCAACTTTTTAAGGTGTCTTAGGACTTTGTTCTTTAGACAGGTGAACTCCATGTCTAAAACGCAATGTTCCTTTCTTGGAATTTTGCATTCTATATTTAGACAATATCTTATCTATGTAAGATGCTTGAGATAGTGCTAATGTTCTGTTCTTGCGATTTCGAACTATTTAGATTCTAAGAACATGTGCTTCTCCTAAATCTTTCATTTGGAATTGCATAGCCAGTCATCTCTTAACATCAACTAGAAATTCTACTTCATTCCCAATGAGTAGAATATCATCAACATAAAACATCAAAAAAGTAACAGTTTTGTTAACGACTTTCTTATAAACACAAGGTTCGTCAACATTTTTTTCGAAGCCATAAGATTTGATCGCGGTGTCAAATCTCATATTCCAGGATCTAGATGCTTGTTTCAACTCATAAATGGATCGATTAAGTTTGCAAACCTTTTTCTCTTGACCTTGTTCAATAAACCCTTCTAGTTGAGACATATAGATACTCTCTTCAAGATAACCATTCAGAAAGGCTACCTTGACATCCATTTGCCATATTTCATAATCATAAAATGTAGCTATAGACAAGAGTATTCTAATTGACTTTATTGTGGCAATCGGAGAGAAGGTTTCTTCATAATCTATCCCCTCTCTTTAGATAAACCTTATTGCCACAAGTTCTTCTTTGTAGGTTTGTACCTTATCAGCTTCGTCTCATTTTCTCTTGTAGATCCATTTGCAACCGATGGGTTTTACCCCTTCAGGTTGATCTACAAGATCCCAGATAAAATTGAAATACATAGATTCCATTTCAAGGTCCATTGCTTTAATCCATTGCTTTTTATCCACATCATTCGTTGCTTGTTTGAAAGATAATGGATCCTTTAAGCCATCATTTGGTATGATGAATTGATTTTCAGTAAAACCCATGTACTGGTCAGGCTGTTGCACAACCCTCCCACTATGACGAGGCATTCTCAACTCTTGAGAATGATGTGAAATACCAGTATCATCAACANCTTTAATCCATTGGTTTTTATCTACATCATTCATTGCTTGTTTGAAAGTCAATGGATCCTCTAAACCATCATCTGATATGATGACTTGAGTTTCAGTTAAACCCATGTACTAGTCAGGATGTTGCATAACCCTCCCACTACGACGAGGCATTCTCAACTCTTGAGAATGATGTGAAATACCAGTATCATCAACAACTCTTGTTGGTGGACCTGCTCTATCAACAACTCTTGTTTATGTATTTGTTGTTTCTCTGGATATTTCTTCTATTACTAACTTATTGCGAGTTTGATGATTCTTCATGTGGTATTCCTCCAGGAAGGTTGCATTTGTCGATACAAATACCTTGTCTTCCTGAGGATCGTAAAAGAAACCACCTTTTGTTTCTTTTGGGTAGCCTACAAATAGGCATACTTTTGAACAGCGTTCCAACTTTTTAGGATTTTGTACCAACATATGTGCCGGGTAACCCCAAACTCTGAAGTGACGTAAATTTCCTTTACATCCTCTCTAGAGCTCGTAAGGTGTTTCAAAAACACTTTTTAAGGAAACCATGTTCAAAATATATACTGCAGTCTGAACTGCATAACCCCAAAAAGAACTTGGTAACTAAGCATAACTCATCATGGAACGAACCAAGTCCAACAAGGTTCTCTTTCTCCATTCTGCCACACCATTTTGCTGAGGTGTGCCAAGGGCTGTGAGTTGAGACCGGACTCCATGTTCTATCAAATAGTTTTGGAATTCCAAGTCCACATACTCACCTCCTCGATTTGATCAAAGTGTTTTAAGCTTTTTACCTAATTGATTTTCAACCTCGGCCTTATATTCTTTGAACTTTTCAAATGTTTCAGACTTTTGGTGCATTAGGTAAATACGCCCATACCTTGAATAGTCATCAACAAAGCTGATGAAATATTCATACCCTCTTCTAGTTCTAACATTCATAGGACCATAGAGGTTTGAATGTACCAATTCTAAGGGTTCTTTGGCTTTAAGATTTTTTCCAGAAAAACATCTTTTAGTTATTTTACCCTCATGACAGGATTCACAAGGCAGTAATGAACTGTCTTCTAACTTATTTAGATGATCTTTCTTAACCAGTCTCTCAATCCTGTTGAGATTTATGTGACCTGGTCTTAGATGCCAAAGATAAGCATTTGGAGAAACTTTCCTTTTCTTATTATGAGTTTCAGCTGTTTTAAATATCTCTATGTTTAAAACAGCCTTTACCTCAGTCGGTTTTAACAAATACAAATTATTTTCTAATTTTGTAAAACAAATTTTAATATTCTTTGATGTAATAAATACTTCATCATTTTCGAAAAAAACCTTATAATTTTGTTCCGGCAAACAAGAGACAGATATCATATTCCTTTTCTTAGAAGGAATGTAATGAACATTTTAAGCAAATGTATCTATCTCCTATAAATAATTTCATATCTCCCACTGCTTTAGCTGAAACAATCTCCCTGGTCTAAACCTTAAAGATTGTTTCGCCTTTTGTCAGCTGTCTCCAGGAACTTGTTTCCTATTAGAAAGTACAGACATGGTTAGCGGAACCTGAATCAATTATCCAGGTTTTATCGTTTTCCATTAAACATGCTTTGATAACAAGTAAATCATATTCGTCTTGTTTTTCGAATTCTTCATTCATATGTTCAAAAATTTTGATGAATTTGCAACTTCTCCACTATTATCACAATAAAAGGTGACAGGCAGGTGCATATTAGAAACTACTTTCAGATCCAGATCAATTAGGAATTTTCTGAGTCATACTGCTTCTTTTGTTCACTTGCAACTACATATTCAGCTTTTATTATGGAGTCAGCAATACAACTTTGCTTGATGTTTTTCCACACAACTACTCCTTCATTCAGAGTGAACACTGACTTCGAAGTCGATTTCCTAGAATCAATATCGGTTTAGAAGTCAGAATCAGTGTATCTAGTAAGCCATACACGAGCATGTAATTTCTCGTTCCCTGAAGATACTTGAGAATGTTCTTAATAACAGTCCAATGATCATATCCAGGATTGGACTAAAACCTACTGACTATTCCAACTGCATAGCATATATTGGGACGAGTACACAACATTGCATACATCAAGCTCCCTACCATTTATACATATAGAATTCATTTCATATCCTCAATCTCTTAAGGTGTCTTAGGACTTTGTTCTTTAGACAGGTGAACTCCATTTTTGAAAGGCAACGTTCCTTTCTTAGAATTTACATTTTATATTTAGACAACATCTTATCTACAAAAGATGCTTGAGATAGTGCTAATGTTCTATTCTTGTGATTTCAATCTATTTGGATTCTAAGAACATATTGTGCTTCTCCCAAATCTTTCATTTGGAATTGCGTAGCCAGCCATCTCTTAATATCGGCTAGAAATTCTACTTCATTCCTAATAAGTAGAATATCATCAACATACAACACCAGAAAAGCGATAGTTTTGTTAACGATTTTCTTGTAAACACAAGGTTCGTCAACATTTTATTCAAAGTCATAAGATTTGATCGCAGTGTCAAATCTTATATTCCAGGATCTAGATGCTTGTTTCAACCCATAAATGGATCGATTATGTTTTCAAACCTTTTGCTCTTGACCCTATTCAATAAACTCTTCTGGTTGAGACATATAGATACTCTCTTCAAGATAGCCATTCAGAAAGGCTATCTTGACATCCATTTTTCATATTTCATAATCATAAAATGTAGCTATGGACAAGAGTATTCTAATTGACTTTATCATGGCAACCGGAGAGAAAATTTCTTCATAATCTACCCCCTTTTAATGCGTTGTGGTGGAGCAATTGGAACATATATTGCACATCCAAAATTCTCAAATGAAAAATATTTGGCTCATGACCATAAGCTAATTTTAATGGCGAGTACTTATGATAAGCTACTGGCCTAATGTGTACAAGTGATGTTGCATGCAAAATAGCATGTCCTTATGTAGATGAAGGAAGCTTAGCTCTCATAAGTAACAGTCTTGAAATTAATTGCAAACGTTTTATAAATGATTCTGCTAAATCATTTTGTGTATGAACATGAGCTACAAGATGTTCAACATTTATCACAATTGACATACAATAATTATCAAAAGTTTGGGATGTAAATTCTCTAGTATTATCAAGACAAATGATCTTATTGTATAGTCGGAAAATTGTACTCTTAGCTTAATATTTGAGCAAGTAATCTTGCAAATGCAAGATTTCGACTTGATAATAAGCACACATGTGACCATCTACTAAATGGATCTATTAATACCATAAAATATCTAAATGATCCACTTAGTGGGTTAATAGGTCTACATATATCACCATGAATCCATTCTAAAAATGCATATGATTCAGTTCCCACTTTAGCTGATTGTCTAATTATTAATTTGCCTTTAGAGCATCACATGACAATTCATTAAATTGAAAAATCTTCTAGCTCTTCAATGGGTATCCACTTGAATTCTAAAACATTCTTCTTATCATAATAGACCTTAGATGACCAAATCTATCATACCAAATAGCAAATATATATGGATTCATGAGCTTTAAGTTCATTGTTGCATATGTTTCAATTACACGTATATGAGTATAATACAATCCAGAAATAAAATAAGCAACATTATTCTTACTATCAGTCTCAATATGATAACCATTGCAACGTATATCTTTAAAACTTAAAAGATTTCTCTTTGATTGACTAAATAACAATATATTGTCAATTGTAAATTGTGTTCTTCTAGCCAAAATTATAATTGTTTTTCCAAAACCTTTGATCAAGTTTGCAGAACTTGATATTGTATTTACTTTTACTTTCAGTATTGTCAATTTGGAAAAATATTATTTATTTTTAAGTATTGTATATATAGTTGCACTATCTGCTGGACATAAATCTCCTTTACTCATTTTTTAATCACCCAACATATGAAAATGATCCATGTTTTTTCATAACTACAATAAGAAAAACAACATTTAAAATATAAAAAAAGTTACTCAAAAAACATGAATATAGACAAAAGAAAACAACAACATTAAGTCTAGATATTCTCAAAGTAAAAAGAAACACTTGAAGTTCCATCAACTGTGTCAATCTTCTCTTCGGGAGATTCAAAGAAGTCTGCCACATCCAAATTTGTCATATGGGATGGGTCAAATATGTCATTATCCTAATATACAAAATTTTCTTCCACATTTTTCTCTTTTTCCTTCAGGGAGGCTTGATAGAGGTCAACTAAGTGTTTTGACGTACAACAGGTACGTGACCAATGCCCAGTCATTCTGCATCGAAAGCATTTATTTTCAACACTTTTTGAACTCTTATCTTGTGGAGTTTTTTCTTTGTGATCATCATTTTGTGTGGTTCTTTTGAAATTTGAATGATTAGAATGACCACCACGAAAAATAATAATTATTTCTTCCTTTGCCATGGTCACAACTTCGACTATGATTATTAACATTCATAGCATTCACTTCAAGGAATAGTGTTGTTCTAATTGTTGGTCGAGATTCGTGGTTTTTCATCAATAACTAGTTATTTTGTTCGGCCACAAAAAGACATGAAATTCGTTTAGAATATTGTTTGAAACTTTTCTCTCAATATTTCTGTTGCATGAGCATATTCGAGACAAAAAAATGTTGAAAATGTCTGATCTAACATATCAGCATTACTAATTTTCTTTCCGCCTAACAACAATTTTGAACTAATTTTAAATAATGAGAAATTGTAATCACTGATTTAAAATCGTGTAGCCTTAAATGCATCCATTCATAACGAGCTTTAGGAAGAATAACTATTTTTTATGATCTTACCTTTCTTTCAAATTTCTTCACAAGATACGAGGATCTTTTATTGTAAGATACTTCATTTTTAATCTCTGATGGAGATGATAACGAAGGAAAATCATAGCTTTTGTTTTGTCCTAACTAGATGTCGTATTTTCTTATTTAATTGTTTCTCCCAAATTCATAGCATCCAGGTGAATTTTGGCATCGAGCACCCATGACAAATAATTATTTCCATTAATGTCAATGGCTGCGAATTCTAATTTTGTAAGATTTGTCATGGCAACACTATTGCAAAATATTGTATTTATATTAGAAATTTAATATGTACTAAATATGTAAAATAACATTTAATTTATTAATTATAATAAAGAGGGAAAAAACCAACCTACCTTTAAGACTACTTTCAGTGATGGAAGCAATGGAGCTCGTGCTGATAATGTATTGTGAAATTGAGGAGCACAAATGGATATAAAGTAAATATAATATAATAACATATAATAATAAAATAAAATATCTAAAATTAATCTAAAATCTAACTTCTTTATTTACTTCACTCAATTTCTTAAATTTCAATTCATTAGTTAAACTTCTCTATTTTTATGCTTAACATTTATTTATTATTTATTTTTTAAAGATTTTGTAGCTAGATATAATTTTTTTTAAGTATTGAATTGCGAAAAAAGAAATGAGAGTTCTTGACTCGAGATCAAGACACAAACAACCCATAAGTTATATTAGACAATGACAAAAGCATAGAATCAAATCTATCTAACTCTAAAAAAAAATACAACTTAAGGAAACATGTCCCAAGAGAAATAGTCCACATGAATCTCCTTGATAGAAGACTCAAACCACATAGAACAATATATTAACACATCAAATCGAACAATATAAAAAACAACACCATTGACTCAAAGGTTATGCTCATACCAAATGTGATAGATAACAACACTAGGCCACTCTTTAGATTTGTTTTCTACAAGCAATTCTCTATACTAAAATGAAATATCCAATCAAATTTATGTTATTTACATTTTTGACCCTAAGGTTTAGATAAGTACGCTATATAAACTCTATAACCCTAAAGGCGTTTCTGATTTGTAGTCTGAACTATTCTCTCTAATAATAAATGACTCTCCCCTCTACCTATGGATATAGCTGACATACTATTAGTAAACCACATAAATCTTTGTGTCGATTCTCTATTGTTTATGTTTTGTTGCTTATCTTTATCTGTCGATTCTCTATTGAGTGACTATTTCTTCATTACAACAGAGTGATTGTTTTTTCTATTTTAGGTGTTTCTCTTTATTGTTAATCCCAAGATACTGGATTATGGTATACTAGGAACAAAATACTTCGTGTTGGACAATTTGAGAGAGATTTGTAACGTGAGTTTTAGGAGACGTCTTTTGTAATCTTCATAGTAGAACCCACAGTTGTAGAAGACTGGACATAGCCTCGAATTTTGGACGAACCAGTATATTTTTTACGTTATTCTCTTTTTTCCTTCTCTTTATTATTTGCTACTTTATAATCAATTACTTATTTAGCTCTAACCAATGAAGTGAGCGTTTGAGATATAATTTAGTTTATTCCGGAGTTATTATATCTAGAATGAATTCTCAACAATATGTCTTAACCAATTAAGATATGTTTGTCTTTAAAAAAAAAATAAGAGGTGTTCAGGTTGACTAATAAAAAATGCATACATGTAGTATTTATATTGAAATATATAGAGTTTTGTTTTTTAAAACAACTTTTATAGTGACTTTAAGTTCTCTCTTTTAGTTATACACTTGTTGAGGTGGGAAATCTTTACCATGGACTATTAGGATATAGTAATTAGTGTCCTTAACCAAAGTATTGATGAAGATTGAGTAATGGAGAGAATATATGTCAAAGATTGCAATGAAAGTTGGAGCACAAAGTTTCAAAGACAACATATAGTACATATCACATAGAGTGAAATAATTATGATGCAACAACTCAAATGATTTCTTGTACTTGGCTTATTGGCTACCCATCCCTTCCTCTTGCATCTTCTCTTCTTCTTCTCTCCAATTTTCATCATATCACTTTCTTCTAAACTCAAAATTTTCATCTCTAAATTAATAACAAAACAACAAACAACAAAGAAACTTGAGATTGAATTGAATATTTTGCCATTTGAGCTCATAAAAAGTCAACAAGAAAGAAAGAAAGGCCTAGCTTGGGACCATAATCTTATGGGGAAACCTACTCATTAGTTGAAATGGGTCTTTGCCTTTCTCTTTACTCCATAGGAAATATTTATCTTGGGGTTAAATTCTTTTTGGTGTAGGCTTTTCTATTTTAGCCAAAATGGGGTTGAAATATTTAAAGAAACCAAAAGGGATGAAATCAAAATGCAACTTGTTTTTGTTTTTTGATTGCAATATAAGAGATAGAGAAAAGCAAATGAGTCAAAAAAAAGAGAGCCTAGAGGATGTTGATGATATAAGGCTTTTTTACTTTTAGGTGAGAAGCAAAGTTTGAGGTATATATTGCTGAAATTAGAAGCTATGAGTTCCCAAAATTTCCAAGGACAGCCTGGAGAATAATAATTTCCATAGTTTCTATTTGGAAATATCATAACTTTTTCTCTAAACATTATTGCTAAAAGAATATCCAACTTCTTGAATTGTTTGAGGGCTAAAGAAAGAGTACTAAGAGGTTAACTTTTGAATTTGAATGATTCTGCTTTTAGACTATAATGACAATTTTGGAATGAAGATTTCAACATCTTTAAATTCTAAAATCATATCAATTTAAATTTTTACATTTAGTGGTGATATATCATGTGGTAGGAGGCCGTTTTGTATTGGAATCCATATAATATGTTACTTCCTTTCCGATTAAGGTTTATTTGATTTCCACTTCTTCGACCTCTACAAATTTTCAAACTCACAAATAAATTAATGTTAAACTGCTTAAATCTTTAGGGTTCCCATTAAATTCTAATTAACTAAGAATGAGTTTTTATCCATTAATTTTATATTCGATTAAAAATCTAGGACCTTAATTAATTAGATCACATAATAGAGTACAATCTAATAAAAATAACTCATTGTGATAAAATATTAACCCATATATCTAATTCATACTTTAATTATACGTATTATTATTTAAATACGTCAAACATATTTTGGTCATTCAATTTTATCCTCACGTCTTCAATTAAAAATATAGATTAAATCAAGGGTTCACGGAAAAGGTTGAATCCAAGGAAATGAAACGTGACTTCTTAACTCCTTTATATGTGTAACTTTTCAATCATTGATCCTAAAAAATGAAATTTGCAATTACGTAAGTAAAGTAGTGTGAAAATGAACAAATATTATTGGAGTGAACAGAATCTTAAACAAGTGTCCTTGGATTATAAAGACCAGACAGGTTTGAAAATATTGTATGGGAAAAGAAAATAACAGTTATTTTATAAGTTTAGTCGGTGGATTTTGAAATTTGTGTCGCTTTGGTTTAAATCCTTGTTTTACACTTTAATTTTGTGTCCATGTCTAGTAAATGAAACTTTTATTTTAATATTGCAATTAGAACTTTTATTTAGTGAAATATGGTATTTATAAAAGTATTTAGAGATTTACTGTAGTTTGGCAAACTTTGTTAGAAACTCAAGGAAAGTCAGAAAAAGAAAAGAAAAAAAAAAAAAAAAAGTTGTCAAATTTTCAAAACTCGACCTACATAGGTCGAGACTTCAACGTTCGACAAAACTATTCAACTCTCAACCTGCTAATCTCTAACTGCCTGCCGGAATCTCTGACCACTTGCCCACCTCGAGACTTGAATCGACTTGCTCACCTCAGCAGTGTTTAATCCTTTCATCGGTAACTTTTAATTCTTCACTTGTCTGTGGGTTGAGTTTTCAACACTCGATCTTACCTATTTTAAGACCCTACCACCCACTTCTCAATTCACTCTTCTCATATCGATCTTCTTCCCTCTTTTTTCCTCATATTACTCTCTGCTTCTACCTCTCTATGTGTCATATAGTTCTCTGCCCCTCTCTTCTTCTCTTTCAAATTTTACGTCTCGCAAATTATGTTCTCCCTTTTTTACTACAAGAATTTGGTTGAATCCTAACGGTCGCGGGCGTTGGGATAAGTAAAAAAATGTCGTCGAGGTAACCTTTTCCAACGGCAAAGAAGTCGTCGGCAACACCGTCAAAGTACCGTCGTCGGGGAAACCTTTCCTTACGATTGGGAAGCTCTGCCATAGGGAAAAAGAATTATCTCGACAAATAAGAATGAGGCCTTTCCCTGACCCTAAAGGAAGCCGTAAGGAAAAAGGAACAACGCTCGACGGTCGGTCATCGGATTTTATAGGTCAACCCGACTCCCGACTGTCAGGATTTAAACTTTCACTCGATGGCAGAGCATCGGCATTTATAGATAAGCCCGACAGTCTTCTGAATCGTCGGGATTAGTTTTTATCTCGACGATGTTTTTCGCCGTCGAGCTTGTCAATTTTGGTCGACTGTGATGTAGACCATCGGGATATCTTTAACTCCCGACGATTAGTGACCGCCAGGCAATGTCTTTATACCGACGGTGCATAGAGACCATCGGGATATCTTTAAATCCAAACGTTATGTAGTCACCATCAGGAGTTCGTTGCCCGACTCCTTGCCGTCGGGAATTCTTGAAATAAATAAATAAACAGATTTAAATACCTCTTTAAATCTGTTTATGTTTTTTTTTTCCAAATGTCATACCTGTTTCAATCTTATAATATTAATCAACTAAATTAAGATTTCCAAAATGAAGTAAATATCCATAATAGATTAATAATATATTTAAAACACGTTTGAATGTACAACCTTAATCCACGAGTTCTAACATCCACAATTATACGATAATAATGTAAAACTTAAATACGCTTCTTGCTAGAGATGTATCTTCAACAAAAATCTCCAAATACCTACAAAATACAAATTTAAATAAGTTTAATGCTCAATAATATACCAATCTCAACTAAACAAACTAAGTTACCTCAATCATAACAAACCTATAAACCAAGAACTCAATCATAAACAAACCAACAAACCAACTCAATCATAACTTAAACTTAGCATACTTGTACTTAAAATAGATATGCAATCAACTGAAATAAACTAACTTACACAATCAACTGAAACACCCCCCACCCCCCAAAATTATTCTCAATGGTAATAAACAAACTAACTTACACAATCAACTTAAACAAACTAACTTATACAATAAAAAGAACTAACTAAAACAAATTAACTAACACAATCAAACTAACTTACACAATCAACTGAAACATCCTCTCCCCCCATTCCCAAACTTATTCTTAATCGTAATATATAAACCATCTGAACACCTATACGTTTATGTTGTTACCATAACTGCAGGATAGCAACACATACACAATCATCTAATTTAGCATAAAACAAAATTCAAACTCAACTTCAGGATAACAATATTAACTATACTTTACAGATTCAACATTAACTAACTATAAAATTTTATGTGGAATCTTTTTTACTTTTTCTAGATTCAACTTTGTACCGAGATTCACTACATATTGGACACTATTCCAAATCAACAAATTCTTTCCAATATATGATGCAATCGTATTTGCAAGCATGAATACACTCATAACCAAGTCCTAAGTCACGTAATTTTCTTATAGCTTCATAAAATGAACTAGGTATAAATGCTCCAACGGGAAATGCTTCTTTTAACAATTCAAGTAACAAATCAAACGATTTGTTAGTCCAACCGCTAAGAACCATAATATGCATCAACTTCACCAAGAACAACAATGACGAGAAATTTGTACAACCAGGGTACAACTGGTTACGTGCTTCATTCATTAAGTCTTCAAATAAGCTTGAATTATTATCTCTTTCTTGGGCATTGGTCTGCATCTCATCCTCGTTTTCTTCTTCATTTACAGCAGCTATTGGACACTGTTGATCATTTATAATATTCAAAATTTCATTTTCTTCATCTATAACATTCATCTCTGTCGTACTTAATCCATCATCATGTGTCGATTGAGATGTGTGACTATTGTATCCCCTAGACAAGTCGACTGGGTCTCCATGATATATCCATTGATGATAAGATGGAGAAATTCCATTAATGAATAAATGTCGTTCAACTCCATCTATTGGCTCCTACCTAGCGTTCATACATTTTCTACATGGACATCTTGTTTTTCCTGACTTATTAACATGAAATTTTGCAACATCAAGGAATCGATATACTCCTTCTGCATGTTCAGTTGATAACTTGTTCCTAATATTAATCCACTCTTTATCCATTCTTAATAATATATGCGATAAATTGAACAAATATGATTTAGACAATTAGTTATATTAGAACATATAGTTCCAATTTCTAACTTTTAATTTCGTTTCATTTACTTCTTGTTCGTGGTTTTGAATGATTAAAAGTACGTTTAAGTGTGATTTTGAAAATGAAAAAAGTCATTTTAACTATTTTAGAATCACTCCTAAATATATCCTTATTCCTTTTTTGATCCTATACAATTTGCTCTTATAAAAGTAGATCTAAGATTATAAAGGCTTGAGATGTTTGGAGATAGTTTCAAAATGCTAGTTGAAGTCCTAGAGATTGAAGCCAAATTATTGTAAAGAAAACCAAATGATATCCACTCAGATAGAGATTTACAATTGAAGCCAAATTGATGACAAAATCAATGTTAGTGCTATCATTCTTATGATAGTGCTAGCTGAAGTCCTATCATAAGAATTGATAATGTTTAGCTCCATATATGTATGAAGAATAGGTAGTTCAACAACTCAAAAATGACAAAATCAATGTTCAAAGACCTAGACAAAATTATCTAAGATTGTATCATAAAGAATAGAAACATATTGCACTAAATAAACTACAGGAGTAACGGAAGGAGATTCCTCAAACAACAAAATATAGAAATACAAACACAGAAAGAATAAAGAAAGAGAAACTAAAGAATACAGAAAACATCTCTTATTCTCAACGCTAAACTATTCTATAGAGTTAATCGAATCGCCCCATAAACTAACTCGAATATCCTAAGTTATTAGCACAAATTCATTTATTGAGAAATTTAGCAAGAAAAAAACTACCATAGTCCATTGGCTATCTACAGAAACAGAGCAAATCACATGATACGAAATCAAATTGTTCTTTAGCTAACAGAGTACCCTCATTCTATGATCCACAACAAATCTACATTACAATCAACCATCTAATAGACAAAAACTCAACATCCAATTCCAACCAATTTATTTCTACTTAAAAAATCACTAACATCATTACAATTAACCATTTGTTTATGGTGGTACTCAATATCAAGAATACCAAGAACATCAAATAAATAAGTAAAAAAGAGTTACCTTTCCAGCAAGGGGGAAACCGGAGACAACGACAAATGGCTAGAGAACGAACCAACGGGCAAGATGGGGAACCAATGAACAGCAGACCAACGGACGGTCGACAATGGACAATGAGAAGGGAACCACTGCCAGAGGAAACGAACGGACGGTTAGGGAACGAACAGACGGCTACCAGAGGGAACGAATGGACGAGAACGGCTGCTAGAGGGGACAAATGGACAGCGAGAAGGGAATGAATGGCGGAAGACGGCGAGAGGAAGAAGAAAAAGAAGACGAATCGATGAGAGAGGGAAGAAGAAGAATCGGGGATTTAAATCACATTTTTCCTGAGGTTGTCTGCAACCGTCGGGTTATGTGTGACCAATCCTGACGGTCACTTCCAAACCGTCGGCCAAACTTACCAAGCCCAATGATTTTCTGACACGACCGTCGATAGAAAATCACCAATTCCTAAAAAAAAATTAGAATCCTTGACGGTTGACTGAACACAGTCGAGAATACAATAACGACCGACGATCGCTCAAAACCATTGGACGTAACAGGCACGCGCAACGATTTTTTGACACCACCATCGGGGGAACTTTCCCAAATTCCCAAAAAATTATTTTTATATTTCTTAGAAATCTCGACGGTCGACTAAACACCGTCGAGAGTTCGACATATCCTGACGGTTCTTGTCTCACCGTCGGCCAATGATTCCCCAATTCCCATAAAACCTTTTTAATATTTATTTTAGAACTTAGAATCAAGACGGTTGCATGGATTCTTTGGCCTTTATTATGAAAAGCCGACACTTTCGCGCTTACCATCAGGTGAGCTTAACAAATCAAAATAGATTTTGCACACCGCACCCGACAGTCGAGTAGTAAACATCGGGTTTAAACCAGAATACCCAACGGTGTTTGCTTACCTTCGGGAGAGATTAAAAAGCCCGACGGTCTATTTGTGGACCGTCAGGATTAAATTTTTATCTCAACCCCTTTTCTGGACCATTGGGAGTGGTAGAAACCGCCGACGGTTTTTTGGTCGTCGAGATTAATGTCGTCGAGAATTACCAAAATTCTTGTAATGTTTGCCTTTTTGTATCTCGAATCAACTTTTTCCTTCTTCTTCTCCCAAAAAATTTACTAAATTCTCTTTTTTTCCCACATTCGCCTATCAAATTGTGAGATTTGTACACTCACTCTACTAAATTTTAATTTTTTAATTATAAATTTTGTTACTATTCTTATACTATTATATTTTTTATATATATAGTTTTTATTACTATTTGAGAAACAAAGAACCAAAAAAAAAAAGGTGAAGTTCATTCAACTAAATTCCTAATTTTTTTAATTAAAAATAGGTTATAGATTCATATTCTCATAATATTCTATTTTTTCTTAGTTTTTTTGTCAGATAACAAATAACAAAGAAAATATGGACCATTGTCACTTTGAGGAAAAAAATAGTTAAATCACTATTGAATATAGGAGTTTACTTTTTACTTATTACTAGTGTTTTGTTTTTAATACTTTTTTATATTTATATTATGCTAGATATACCATTTTAATTCCTTATATTATTAGTTTTTGAATATTAATTATATATGATGTTAGTAGATTTATCATGTTAACTTTTTTTAATAGTCTTTGAATTCAATAATATTTATATATTAATGTTAGAAGTTTTTTCCTTATAGTTTAATATTTTTATTTGTATTATATTAGATTTACCATGTTAATGTTTTTTTTTTTTTTTTGTATTTTAAATAATATTAGATTTTGTTAGTATTAGTGTTATTTTTTCTAGTACTAGTGCATTTTAAAAAGTTTAGTTTTTTTTTATACAAATTTTATTATATATTATATTTTTTATAATATTTCTATTGTTTTAGTATTTAAGTTTGATGTTCAAAGTTTTTTTATTGGTTTTTTAACATTTTTAATATTTTTTATATTTTAGTTATATTTTCTGTATTTAAGTTTGATAATTAATAAATAATGAGTTTGTATTGTTTGTTGTTTTTATAATATTCTATTTTTTTTTTTTAGTATTGTTTTTTTTTTTTTTTGTTTAAAAGTTTAGTATTTTTTTTGTTATTTATTACAAATTTATTAATTATAGTGAATTTATTATATATATTTCTTATAAATATTCGATTTGTTGGTATTTAAGTTTGATGTTGAATGTTTTTTATTAGTTTTTAATATTTTTAATATTTTATATTTTTGTTTGTATTGAAGTTTGATAATTAGTAAAATAATTAGTAATATATTGTTTGTTTTTTATAATATTCTATTTTTAAGTATTGTTTTTAAAAATTTTAGTATTTTTTTTTGTTATTTAATACAAATTTATTAACTTGAGTGAATTTTTATTATATATTTCTTATAATATTAGTATTTAAATTTGATGTTCAATGTTTTTTTTGTTATTTTTTTTTAATATATTTTGTTTGTTTTTTGTTTATATTTAAATTTGATCATGGTAAAATAATTAGTAATGTATTGTCTTTTTTTTTTTTTTTTTTTTAAGAAAATGGTTGACAAATGTTTGGGATTTATGTTGTTTACAAATGATAATAATTGGCTGAATATTTGTCAACTGTTACTCGATGTAGTCCCACCTGCTAATAAAATAAAATGATCGAAGTTAAGTTTAACATGATTAGGGACACAATTTCGTGAGCTTGCTAATGATGCAGATGAGGAAGCTGTCATGATCTATACACGAACATATATACTGCAGATGATGGGTGGAAGTCTGTTTTCTGACAAATCAAATCACTTCGTGCACTTGATATTCCTGCCATTGTTAGCCAACCTCTATGACATAGGATAATATTCTTGGGGTGGAGCATGTTTGGCATGACTGTATAGACAGCTATGCAAAACAACAAAATCTGACGTTCGTGAAATCATTGTGTCTTTGATACTTTTGCAATTATGGACTTTGGAACGATTTCCAGCAATAGCTCCACAACTCCAATATGTGAATGATGATCAATTAGCTGGACGAGCCTACGGTTCTTGGTATGCTATTTAAATTTAATTTAATTTAATATTTTTATATGACTGATATAGTTAATTTAAAATCTAAAATATTAATTTAATAATATAGGTGGAGAGACAAATTTTGTGTAACTAGGTCAGTTACACATGTAGTTAGTCCATATAGATACATATTTGATATACTTCAACCTGATCATGCACATGAATAATGAACCCAATTGGATTTTTTATACATATTTTTAATATACCTATCTTCAATATTTTTAATGTAATATTTTATATTTCATATTATTTGGGAGCCTTACAAAGTTGTCATTGACACTTTGCCCAATTTCTGTACAAATGGTCAACATATATGGCAAACAATAAACCCTCTCATATGTTTTCACATCGATGAGTGGCATTTTCCTAACAAGGGATCAGATAATTTGGTCTCCAATAGGATGTCCCATCAGAATGCAATACTGAACCTCTACTGCATAATCAACCTAAGAACTGGAGATTGGTCTGAAAAAGTTATACATTTGGTAGTGCGATGACACATCTTGCAAGGTTTATTGCAACGAAGTATCCAACTGGGTAATTTGGTAGGAATGCTACTCAAAATTACATGAATTGGTACATATTATTACAAAGCGCTACGTTACTCGTCTGGGAGAAATTGTGGGTCATCTTGTATATAATTAAATATTGTCTAATTATTTTTAATTTAAATTATATTTTAAATATTGTCTTTTTTTTTGTATAATTCACAGAGATCAAACAATAGTCGTCTTTGTGATATTGCAAATGATCCAAATCAGGTCCTTACTATATGCAGTAATAATGAGAGCTATACGGAGGAGATACATTATATTTACGATATACCTATTGCTCCTCCACTAGTTCCTAGGCGTAGGGGACGTGCTCGAGTAGAAGAAGATGAGTTCACTGAGGTCAATCACAATGTGGAAGAATTGCCATCTATGACACACACGCAGAACCAGACTGGTTATGCTAGTCCGATGATGATGATGCCACCTTTTGATTTAGTATATTATGATTCAAAGGTCGGTCTATCATCTTCATACATGCATGGACATAGGCGTGGAGAGCATAACGAATATTTATACTATGAAATGTCTGCAGATGTACAAAAGCTACCAAGCAATATCAAGAGGAACCAGAGCAACCTAGAATTCAAAGTCGACGATGACAACTAGCTAGAAATCGACGACGTTTGCCTTGTGGGACACATTAATTTTTATTATTATTTTCAAATAAATGAGAAACATTAAATTGTTGTATTGATATGAACATTTTTATTTACATTTTATTATTTTTCAATTACGAATCATAGTTGTAATGTGGGGAAAAAAAAAGATAATTTGTTCTTTTCTATGATGTCTCTTGGAATTAATTTTACTTATTATTAAGAAATACAAGGGTATTCTTATTAAGAAATAGAACAGTAAATTTGGATAAGATACTTTGTTTCAAGAAGGTAAAGGATTAAATACTTTCTTAGGGAAGGTAAAGGATTAATATTAAAAAAAAAAATACTTTGTTTAACTGGTAAAGGAGTAATATTAAAAAATAAAAAAGAAAAAGGAAAAAAAATTGAGTGTTCGAAACTCGATGATTGTTGGTCAAATTTTGAACACTCAACAAAGAGGAAGTCGAGTATTGAACCCTCGACCTACATCAATTTTTTTAAAAAAAAAAATTGTACCAATCAAATCTCAAAACTACAGTATTTCTTTAATTACTTTCAGATCTACACTATTTTACTAATTATTTATCAAACCTACAATATTCATCCAATTTTACCCTAGTAAATTAATTCATTTAAAATAGTATCTGTTGACATGGGAAACTTGTTTTTGTGGGCCTTAAGCACTCCTTTGGCTCGCTTCTATAGTCTAGACGCATCGTTAAAGCTGACATGCGTGAAAGTACTCGAATTGGTGTAGTGTTGAGCCAAATACACTTCGATGTCTAAGTTAGTATAAAGAGTAGTATTTAGCTCAGCTAAGCACAAAGAGAATTGCTTACTTAGAATTTCTTGCATTGATGATATGAGGCAATTTATAAGGTCACATCTAACACCCGCTTGAGATTATGTGAATGTCAGTAATGTCAGAATGGGTGTGGCTCTTGTAGAGCGCCAGTGAGAAACTCAACTCGATCATTTTGCTTTTGGTGAAACCCACGAGCCAATTGGCCGGTCCAAAATTCGAGAGTTTGACTTTTTCTTTTTAGATGTACGATCCTCCATACATACCTCTATTTTCATTTGGGCTTAGGTTCATCTTCATATGTGGACTTTGAACCTTGCTTAAGATAACCCTCCACAATATCGAATATGTCAATGACTGGATGAAGAGAACTATAGGATAATTAATATACTTTAGTCAATATTTAATTTAGTTGTTAATTTAAAATAATAAATATTTCATTTGTATTTTAGAATTAACTAGTTAATTGTTTATTTCTTTATTTATTTATTTATTATTTTATTTTGTAAATAGCCACTTTAGGATTTGTAATAGGAAACTTTTGATTATTCAACTGAACAGAACCTTTGTTCTCTATAGACTGATCTTTCATCATCTCAAGGCATGACTTTTCATTGTTTGGCCATGAATGTGGCTTAATACCCAAATATGCTATATCAAATTGGTATAGAGTTGTTGGATGATGTTTCTAGGAAAAGAAGCCAAACCAGAAATGGCAGTTGGAGATGTGCACATCAACGATAGATGTCCGAGTTTACCTCTTCAAAATATGTTCAAACACAAATAATGTTAGAGACTAAAATATGTTAATTATCTTCTAATTGTTTTCATTGCATATTAATTTGAAAATTTTAAGAAACTAAGGATTGAATCAAAAGTTATGGAATGAAATATACACCAACTTGAAGATATATCTAAATTTCTAATTTAACTAAAAAAAAGAAAGTAAAAACATAGCCAAGCTCATTGTTACCGAAAAGATAATGATGTGTTTGGAACATGTGAAATGTTTGGTAACCCTAATGAAAATTTATTTAAGAAAATGAATTTAAAATAGTGATTTTGACGCAAAAAAAAAATGATGGAAAATGAAGGGAATGTATTATGAAACAACGTGGTGGTGTGTGAAAACATTGACCAATAATGGGTACGGTTAAAGAGGAAGAAAAATTACATCATCAACATCATCTCAAAAATAATAATAATAATAAATAAATAACAATAGTAATGTTTTCTTAAAAAAAAAAATTGATGCTCCCAATGCGAGGTTATCAATTCAAAACCCAACATATTATTCTCTTTTTGATCATAAATAAAATACCAAACCAAACAACATAGTTTCCCGTGAAACATACGAATGAGAAGAGAAGTGAAGAAAAAGCATATTCTATTAAATTATTTAAATAAATTGGTAATTTTAATTTAGTAGACACAGTAATAATAAAAAAATAAAAATAAAAAATTGAAAATGTGGGTTTGTTTGAAAAGGATGTAATTGAAATGACAAGGCTCTGGATAAAGTACATTCTTATTATATATCAACCTTTATTATCATCTTTTAACCTGTCTTTCAGACTTTCCACAGAAAAAGGGGATAACGAAACAAACCCCTCTTTTCTCTCAATTCTAATTTTTATACCAATTTTCAATCCTCGCCCTAATCGAGTATTTTATTCGTCTATTACTTAAGATTCAACTATACATTCATGCGTAATATCCATGTTAAAAGATCAATCAATATTTTTATTACTTTTAGTAAATATCTTCTTAACTGAATTATGTAAGACATCATTTCACTAGTGTGGTTCTGACTTTTAAGTCTACTACATTCTAATACTTGAGTTAGTATAAGGAGTGGCTGTGAGCACCGAAAATATGTTACTTTTCTCAGCTTAATTTGGACTCGTTCTAGAATTTTACATATTTATCCTATGATTTTGCGACTAAAAGGTAGATTTGACCATTGGAACTGAAACATAGCGAAAATAAACCAAAATGTAGCTTCAAAGCATCAACCATGAAGATAGAAAATAAATTACGAAAATGCCCTTAATGTTTGGCGCAGCTACGCCTCACGAGGCACATTTTCCATAAGCTGCCTAATTGGTGTAGCATCGCAGCGCCCTGGTACTCCAAACATTGATGGAAGAAAAAGTCCTGCTCGGGCGTGTTGAGCGCTCCATCCCCCTCCTCCCCTCTATGCTTCGACAAAGGCCTCCAGCATTACGATGTTGTATATATATATATATATATTCTGATTTAGGTTATTCATTCCTTTATTTGGTGCCTCCCACTCGATTTTCTCTATAATTTGCATTCTTAACCTTAATTTTTTTGTTTCTTGCATTCATTCAATATAAAACTTCATCTTAACATATCATGAGTGGTTAACGTAAGTCTTTTCTATTTTAGGATAGGATTAGAACTTATTAAATCTTGGTTGTAAGACTCGTATTTAGTTCTAGTTGTTGTTGAGTTTTATTTGTTGTTGATTAAACTTAGCTTCTATGCTTAGAAATCACTTACGGTTTGATCACCTGTTGTGTTTTCTTGACTTGCTATAGAAGAATGCATCTAAGTATTTGAATCTCAATAGGGCATAGGTTAGTGTATGCTTGTGATTAAATTTCAAGTTATCTAGAATAATTCTTTTATGGCATAGCATGACTAACAAAAATCGAGAATTGAATCAATTAATAGTTTAGGCTATTAAAATTACAAACTGTTTTGGCTAGATTACCTAGGATTAATGCATATATTAAATTGATTAGGCCGCTATCGAAACTGATCTATTGAGCATATAGACTAAGCAAGAAATTAATTAGTGCGTTAGGGCATTTAGCTTCGGTCTTTCGAGCAAACAAGCTAATAATAAAACCAGGCAAGTAGCACTCCCTTAGTGTTCGAAAAACAATCAAGTAGATGAGTAGATTTTGATTTCCATAAACTAATCCTTTAATCAAATCAAATTCCCGCTTTAAATTACACATTTACATTTATGCAATTTAATTTCCATTGCAATCAAACCAATCTAAAAAATCTCCTTGTTACCCATTGAATTCATCAATTAGCTATAATATCTCAAGATTCTAAGAGGAGACAGCCTGTTACTACTAATCTACAAGCTCTTGAAAGCGGTTACTAAATTTATTTGTTTCAATGGCCATAACATTACATGTACTAATTAGATAAAGTTAAAAATTTCAAGTCAAAGCAAGTATAGTTAAACTAGCATACCAATATATACGTTAACTACCAAAAATTTGTGATTCAAATTCCTCTACCCTACCATATTAACTAACTAACAATTTCGTATATATATCAATTAGGGACGCATGCTAAAAAGTAAAAATTACTTTTCATTGGTTTATATTTTGATTTGAGGTTGAGTTCAAAGTCAAAACAAACATAAAGTAAAAATTAGAACTAAGTAGTGAATTTGGATTTGGTATTTTATGGCTGGAAAATCAAATAAAAATAAACATTAACATTTGTAATATTTAGAAATATATATATATATATTAAAAGTTAAGTGAAAAATAAAAATAGAGGGAATTCACAAGACGACAGTACTCTCAAGGCTTGCCTTTGTATTTTTCCTTTGCAACGGCACGTCGCTCCATAAAGTTGACAGAAAATATACACAAAACACTTTTACTAATAACATCTTTTGTTTTACCCCTTTTTAAATCTCAATAAATAAATAAATTAATTAATTAATTAATTAAATCTCTCCCACATTTTTTCATATCAAACTAATTTCCATCCAAAATTAAAATGAAAATATTTTAATTAAGTTACCCATCTTCCACTTTGATACTATGTTAAATTATTGATTAATTCAAAAATTTAAACAACAAGATAAAAAATAAATTTGATATCATATTATCCCGATTAATCTTTAAACTTTCATAAAAGTAACAATTTTGTCACTGAATTTTGGTTTGTAATAATTTAGTCTGTTAACTTTTTAACAATTTAGTTTCGAAACTTTATTATGTAACAATTTAATTCCTGTGCTTTAAATTCGCAACGATTTGGTCTATATTGTAGAAATTAGTATTAAGATTTAATGGAATTTCTTGCATAAATAAACCAATAAACTATTTTATGAAATACAAAATCTACATTATAAAATAATAAAAATCGATATTTAATTTTGATTAATTTGTTGTATTGTGTAGATTAAATTGTTACAAATTTAAAAGTACAATAACTCCTTTTTTAGTTCAATTAGAGGTAGAGAGATTTCAACCATAGAGCTCGTCTTACTAACACACTTATATGCTAATTGAGTTATGTTCGATTTGGCTACAACTAAACTATTACATACCAAAGTTTAAGCATTAAATTGTTACAAAATTGAAATTGAAGGACTTAATCGTTACAAACAAAAATTTAATGACTAAATAGTTATTCTTATTAAATTTTAGAGACCAAAAGTATTTTTTTAACCTATTATCGACCCGTTTTAAATCCATTTTCAATCTAATCTACCTATATTCTTATATCTAATTCTCTCTCTTGGTTTTTTTTTCTTTTTAAATTTTTAGAATGTGATTCCTTGATGTATTTCTCTTTTGTTTACTTGTACTTACCACTAGTTACAAATTTGTTTATTTCTTCTTTTAAAAATAAACACTCTGATTTCAAATCAAATCATCTTTTGGATTTTTCCACATCATCTTCTCAGGCTTGTGTTACATTATATTATATTTATTCAAACACATGAAATTAAAATTCCCCTACCGTTACCAAATTTCAAATATTAAGATATACAATTATTCCCTCAAGAGATTCCCGAGATATAAGTAAATAATATTATTAATTATATATTTCATTCTTCAACAATCAATACGAGTTTTTATAATTTGAAAAAAAAAAAAAAAAACCCTTAGTTTTCATAATTTGAAAAAAAAGAAACCTTTTTTTTTTCTCAGAAATGTAAAACCTTTCGAATCTGCCATTGATAAAGATATCTATCTTATAACATTCAAAGAATCTTAACATTTTCTTCCAGTTTTTTTTCCTCTCTTTTTCAAAATAAAAAAATAAAAAATATTTATATCTTCCTCTGTTTTTAACTTCATCTTCATCTTCATCTTCTTATCTTCCTCTGCAGCTGAGAAAAATGGGGAAGGCAACTAGATGGTTCAAGAACTTATTTGGGATTAAGAGAGACAAAGAAACCAAAAGAGAAATTTCCAACGCCGGCAACAAGGAGAAAAAACCCACCACCGGCGACGCCGAACTCTGCAACAATCCGGCGACAATACCGCCGAATTTATCAGCGGCGGAGGCCGCTTGGCTGAAATCGTTCTACTCGGAAACAGAGAAGGAACAGAGCAAACACGCAATAGCAGTAGCTGCAGCCCCCCAAACTTTTTTGCCCGCTGCAGCCGACGCCGCGGTTGCTGCAGCACAAGCCGCCGTGGCAGTAGTCCGGTTAACCAGCCACGGGAGAGGCACCATGTTCGGCGGCGGACGGGAAAGATGGGCCTCTGTTAAGATTCAAACTTGCTTCAGAGGATATCTGGTAAGTGAGTGAGTGAGTAAATGATTTAGCTTCATCTGTTTGTTTTTCCTTAACAATTGGGTGAAATTAGGCGAGGAAAGCACTGAGAGCTTTGAAAGGATTGGTGAAATTACAAGCGCTTGTGAGAGGATATTTAGTTCGTAAACAAGCAACAGCAACTCTTCATAGTATGCAAGCTTTAATCAGAGCTCAAGCTACCGTTCGATCTCAGAGAACTCGTAGATTCATAAACGACGAAACAAGACTTGAAATCCGAGCCAGAAAATCAATGGTGAACACTGAAAAAAACCTTATTTACAATTTGTCATCACTGTTTTTGTTTTGCTGAATTGATATTAAAACCCCCAAATGAAATTGAATTTAGGAGAGATTTGATGACACAAAAAGCGAACATACAGCTTCAGTACACAGCAGAAGACTCTCTGCTTCATTAGATAACACAACATTCACAGCAATGGAAGAAAGCCCCAAAATCGTGGAAATCGACACCGGCCGACCCAAATCCTGGTCACGCCGGACGAACACGTCAGCATCGGAATTAAGCGACGACCCATTTCACCAAACTCTCTCATCTCCACTCCCTTGCCGGACTCCGTCGCGTTTGCAGATCCCAGATTGCCGAAATTTCCATGACTCTGATTGGTGCGGCGGCGACGACTGGCGTTTGATCTCGACGGCGCAGAGCACTCCACGATTTGTGAGCTCTGGCGGTGGATCGAACGGTCCTCCGACGCCGGCGAAGAGTATGTGCGGCGAGAATTTCTTCAGAGGGTATTTGAATTTTCCGAATTACATGGCGAATACACAATCATTTAAGGCGAAATTGAGGTCTCAGAGTGCACCGAAACAGAGGCCGGAGCTGGGATCGAAGAAAAGGGTTTCGCTGAATGAATTGATGGAATCGAGAAGCAGTCTTAGTGGGGTTAAAATGCAGAGATCTTGTTCTCAAGTTCAAGAAGCCATTAATTTCAAGAACGCAGTGATGAGCAAACTGGATAGGCCATCGGAATTCAACAATTTGCAGAGAAGATTATGAACAATTTTTATTCTTGAACTTCTCTCTCATTAATTCCCTTCCCAGTTTCGTTAGAATTTGTAATTTACATCATTGAATCAAACTGTAATGCAAGTGGTTTAGATTAGATTTTTAATGGATCTTGTTTCTTCCAGTTCCACAGATTTCTCTAACACCCCTGTTTTAAACTCAACTCTCTTACCTTTCTAATTTGTGTTTAATATTAATTTAGAAGGGTCTAATGATTTTTATATCAAAATTTCATTTTAGTTTTGATATTCTGAATTTTATTTCATTTTAGTCCAAAATATTTAACCAATTTGAGTGAGTATTATCAACTAAATTTTTTTGCATAAATATAATTACAATGTCGAACTCTAAAATCGAGGTCTCGAATTAATGAAGATTGAAGGGTTAATTGTAACTAACCATAGTAATTTTTACAATTTAAAATTTTAAGAGTAGTTGAATTGTTCTTTATTATTTGAATTTTTTAAAGATAATAGTCCATGATTTTTTTTTTACCAAATTTAGAAGGGAGGTAACCAAACATGTATTTATGTCACACTTGTAATAATTTCTTAAAAGGAATTGCATCTTACTTAAATACATAGAGTTGTGTTCTTAACTAATTTTTTAAAATAAAATTTTAAAAAATTATCTTTCAATTTTCAAATTTTTGTGATGTTTTGAAAGTGAAAATCAAAGACTAAGATTGTTATAGAGAACTATAATAATTTTATTTAAATATAATTGAGAATAGAGAATTCAAACTATAAATTTTGTGATGACTAATCCTCTCATATGACAATTGTGCTTATTTCGAACTGTGAGATTAATAATTGAACATCATAGTGAGTGGATTCTGCAAGGTTGAGGAATAAGGCAAAAGGGGACAGTCAAATCAAATCAGAGTTTGAATTTTTTTTTTTTTCTTTTTCCCTTTCGGAGAAATCCAATTATTTGAGCCAAATTTGACGGGGAGGTTTAACAATGATTAGGGTTTAGATTGAGAAAGAACAATGGAAACAAAAGGCATCACTAGTCCCAAAAACCACTCAACTAAAACAACCCCCCAAAATTTTAAAAAATTATTTAAGCATATGTTCCATACCATATATCATTCATTTAAATATCTTTGTTATACGATAAATTCTTTCTTTCTTTTTTATCTATGTTATTAGAGAATATAAGACTTGAGAGAGTTAGGTTAGAATCTAGACTCGAGAGAGCAAGATTAGATCTGCATAAGCAAAAGATAGGGACTTAGAGATAAGCTTTGTTTGTCAACATGCATCACATGCACCCTACAGATAGGTTATGGTAATATGCGAGCGCCTTGTATGTGTGTATGCCAATTATCATCGTATAGACAAGAATAAAGGCTTATGTGTAAGTCCCATAGACATCATCGCATATATCGCATGCGTTCTAAAACTAGAAGCCGTAGCATTTGTGTTGAGAAATGATTTGCTGTTGTATGTGTGTAGCATGATCGGATAACATGAACACAATCCTAGGAAGTTTTAGCCAAACCCCTTCTCAATCCATTCCCCCACATATTCATCGCATCTTTCGTAATATTAACTCTTTTCTTAACTCTATCGCATACATTTTATACTGTACATAATAAACTAACCAACTCTTTGATTGACTGACTCTAAAAACACTAAAATAATAATAATAAAGTATAAGTACTCAAATCTTTCTTTCCAAGACTGCTTATAGAAGAAGTCTTTTAACTTTAAGATACTTAGTTTTGATTGGGTAGGATTGATATGGTTCTTAAATTTTAATGATAGTTGTAATTCACCTCAAGTTGTAATGAATCAAATGATTATGCAAAATATTGCATTAATTTGTGAAATGTGAACAGAAAGAGGAAGAGGTGATAAAGTGGAAAATAAACTATGCAATGGAATTGTCTTTGTTGAACAATAATTCTAAAATTTGCATGTTTTTATCTTTTTAAGTTAAAAGTAAATTGTAAAAACCACCTAAATTATAAGTAGTTATAATTATACCCTTCAAATTTATATAAATGTTAAAATCAGACCCTCTAACTATGATAGTTGTAGAAATTCAGTCCTGAAATGAAAAAAATTGAATCCTCAAATAAGTTGTTATTATTTGGGGGTCCAATTTCTACAACTAGTATAAATTTGAGTGTTCTATTAGAATATTTCTATAAGTTTTAGAGCTCAATTTTTACCAATAAAAATTTAAGGGTATGATTGCAATTACCACCATAATGTACGGGTGGTATTTGCCTTTTGCCCTTCAAATTATTAGACATAAATCTAATATACTTCATTAATTTATCTCTTATACTCTAACGACATAAAATTATGGTTAAAATACCCATACTTTGAGGTTGGTTCAATTTTAGTTTCTATAATTTCAATTGTTTAATTTTATTCTCTTTACTTTCAATAAATCTTAAATTAAGTCCCTCAAAATTAACTTTTATGGAAATTGATTAAACAATAATAATAATTTTCATGCAAGAAAATAAAATACGTTAATATGCTTTCAAAATTTATAGTAAAAATGTTATAGATAACAAAAAGTTATTTGAAAATTAATCTTAAATTAGTGTTAGGGACTAAATTTAAGATTTAGTGATAGTAAAAGGACCAAAATCGAACAAGCTAAGGGTATAGAGATCAAAATGATATTTTAAGATAAAATTATTAACCCATTATAATAGTTACATAAATCATCATGGATTGATGTAGTAGTAAATAAGGAAACATGGATTAAGAGGTTATAGATTCAATTCATGATGATCACGTATATATACGAATTATTCCATAAAATTAGTTAAAATGTAGGTAAGCTAACATTTTACATGGGAATAAAATGGAGGGAAATGAAAAGATTAGGAAGGGGAGGGGTAAAGAGTGAAAAGATGGGGGCTGGTGAAAGAGACCAAATCAGAAATGGCAGTCCCAAATAAAACAAATTTCTGGAGGAGTGGAGCTGGATTTGGCTTCTATGTTCCCAGTGGTAGCCCCCACTTTTCTTTTTTCTTTTCAAATTCTTTTTTTTTTTTATCTCACTTTTCAATAATAATAATATTTGCACATCGATCAAATTCATCCAAATTAAATTGGATTGTAAATTTCTTTGAATTGATTTTGCCGTTCATATGAGTTCTCCACTCAAAATGGGTTGTGTTTGGTATGGTTGCTGCTTCAAAACTAAGAATTTGAAAACAGAAGGAATTAGAGAATTTTTTTTTTTTTTCGTCCTAACTTAGATTTTAGTTTTCATTTATTCTCTAAATTTCAAAATCTTATATATTTAAGATGTATTTAGAACACATTCTCAAATATTTAATTTAAAAAATAATCATTTTAAAAAAAATCGAAATATTTGACAACCACTCAAAATAGTTTTTATTGTTTATTTTAAACCATTTTAATAAAAAATGTTTAAATAAAAATAATTTTTTTTTCTTAAATCAATCCAAACAGACCTTTAGTCTTAAATTTTGAGTTTTGTTTTAATTGTCTATAGGTTTCAAAATGTTACAATTGTATTCATTGAGATTTAAATTTTATTTTAATATCCGTTAATTAACTTAAAAAACAAAAATAGATTTAAAATTTCACTTCATAATTATTAATTAATAGACATTGATGTCAATAACTGAAAGTGAGTATTTAATAAAATTTCGAGATTAAAAATGTAGAAATCTTAAAATCTAGAGACCAAATTGAAATAAAAACTCAAATTTCAAGAGTAAAATTATCACATTTTGAAATTTAGAGACTACATTGAAACCAAACTCAAAACTTAATCATTAAATATGTAGCATTTTGAAATCTACCTAAAATCGAAGAATAAGAAGATATATTTTACTCAAAGAAAAGATTTAATAACAACAATAGTTGTACACGTATATGTTTTCACCCAAAATACCTAAATGTTATTTTTAAAAAATTTCATTATTTGGATTATGAAATTCAAATATAGTCCTAAAACTATTTCAAAAACTAAATCTAAAAAAAAAAATGAACTCGATAAAATATCAACTTTGAAAACATAACATTATAGATCATATAAAATACACATCTATACTAAAGATTGTATCATCAACTTGTAGTCGTTTAAGTTAGAAGTCTTATCAAAGTAAAATAATTATGGAAATGGTTTGTTCGTTTAATCTTAATTATCGTTACCTTTTCTTGTTGTTAGTCCAAAAATAAATAGATGGTAAGTTCAAAATAGAAGCCTTTTTAAATATAGAAAAATATTAAAAATATTTACACTTCATGACAAAAAATTCTAAAAGTATTTAATCTTTTGCTGTAAAACGTAAATATTTTTTGAAAGACAAATTTGATGGGATAGGTCCAGTGGGCAGTGGGCCTTTGCTTTTGCTTCACATTCTAAACAGAGACCCAAGCAGGGAAAAAAAAAGGAGGAAACGATTTCTTCTGCTTTTCTTCTTTTCCCTTTCATTTCGTCTAAAATCTTATTTTTCCAGTTTTATCCTCAATTTTTGGCCAAAGGTTTTTTTTTTTTTTTTTTTTTTTTTAGGGTTGTATGAATTAAAATCTTAAACTAATAATTGTATCAATTACAGCGGTAAACTTTCATGAGTGTAACAATTTATACTCTTCTCTACATTTTGTTTGACCAATATAGTATGAACTTTATGATTTGAGTAACTTAAACTCTTTTCATAAATCAATCAATTTAGATCTTTCAGTACGATTACCTTTGAAAATTATCTATGTATTGAATCTCAACCATCAGTCGATCTCTTCGAATATTGGTTTTATAAAATGGACGATTAAAATAAATGAATGGACGATTCTCAAAGAAAATTCTGATAAAGAGTATAAATTTTTAGACATATATGAAAGTTTAGAGGTTTAATTGATATAATTTTAAATTTTACATGAAATTTTTCTAAATAAAACTTGATGAAGGGTGTAAATTGATATACTAATAAATGTTTAGGGTTTAAGTATATATAACTATTAATTTGAGATTTAAATTGCTATAACGCATAAAGTTGAGAGGTATAAATTGATATTTTTCCTCTTTTTCTTCTTGATGCAACTCCTTAGATTCATACTCACATTATACACAAATTTTAAAAACAACTCAAACCTTAGAAATCAAGAACTTGTTTGGTAGGAAATTTGAAAACAGAAATTTAAAATAAAAGATTCAATAAAAATAGAGTTGTATTTCATGTTTTCCAATATGTGTTTGGCAGCAGATTCAGAAATTAGATTCAAATTTAAACAATATTTATAAATCATAAAATTAGTTATAGTTATCCACTAATATTTAGTTTACAGTAAATTATTATTATTTTATTTATCAAAATTATTTATATTAAGCAAATTTATATAAATATTATTTTGTAATCTTATATAATTTATAATACATTACATATTACGAATTACATTTTTTTTAAAATAATAAATTGAGTTTATAACATGATATACGATATTTCTAAATGCTTTTATCTTTATTTAATATAATTTTACATTTTAATTTTTAAAATAAAAAATATGGATATAATTAAAACATATCATTTTCAATATTTACAATGCTTAGATCACAAAATCAAAAACAACTTCTAAAAATAGAATTCGAGTTGTTTGTCAAATACATATATATATCTGCTAAACTCAGTAAATCTAAAAACATAAAACAGATTTTGAATGTTCACCCTAAGAATCCGTTTGGATTGACTAGAGAAAAAAATATATTTTAAAAATTCATTTTTATTTAAACTCTTTTGATAAAAAAAATTGTTTAAAATAAACTTTAAAAGTATTTTTAAAAACTATTTAAAGTAGTTGTTAAATGTTTCAATTTTTTTCCTCAAAATACTTTATTTTCAAAAAATTAAATTGCTTGAAAAGTTAGACCAAACCTACATTAAATAATTGGTTTAAGTACAAATCATTAAAATATTTTAACAATTAAAAAAAAAAAAAAAAAAACCAAGAGAATTAGTTGTTGACATTTCTGAAACATCTGACTGCCCAAGGTTTTTCCCCTTCTGCCCCTTCAACAAACCTTCACATGCTACCAACAAGATCAGACCAAACCCATTTCTTTATGTTTTCCTTTACTATTTTATTTTATTGGGGAGATGGAATCGCCAAATTTGTAATTTTATAGTTAAAATATTCAAGGGCATGCATGGAAAGAGAAATGATATTGTTAGGGACAATTAACCTCTCAAATTTTCCTCTTATTTATCACTCGGACGTTCTATCGTCATGATTAAGTCAAAATATGACTCTAATATCACTTGTTAGAGACAAAGAACTTTTATAAAAGTATTATATTGTTCACTTTAAACGTAAACCCTCGTGATTTTTCTTTGATTTCATCTCAAGGTTTCATATTATTACTTATTAGAGATAGTCGATCTCTTTTATATAACTACGATCATTTTCTTATCTAACCAATATAGAATTTTAAATTACATTTCCAACTGATGTTTTTTATAAAAAAAAAAAAATCAATTTTGTGTTTTTGGTTTTGGAAGGATCATATTTCTTATTTGATTATTGGTTTTGTTATTTTTATTTAGTTAATGTATATGAGATACCTATTAATTACTTTAATCAAGGATCATGATTAAAATATCGATGTCAATAGTATATCGAGGTTTCAATTGTACAGATACATCAACAAATATGTTGATAAATTAAAACATCAATATCAACAGATATTTTTGTAAGTCACAAAATTTATAAAATTTATTTAGATTAATAATTACGTTGTTTTTATTCTAAAACTAAGTTAAGAATATTGTTATTAGTAGTCATATTCATACTGGACTATATAAATTACACTTTTTATGTTTTACGAATATTTATATATAAAAAATGTTGGAGATATTTATTGATATTTAATATTGATATCGAACCCTTCAATTTATGAATGTATCGACGGATATATCAACATATCCGCAAATATTTTCATCTTACTTTTAATATTTTTGGATTAGCATTTAGGGCTTAGTAGCAATTTCTACTTTTTAAGGCTATAATATTTCTGTTTGAAATACCTTTCAATTTAAAAACTTCTGAAAAACATAGTTTCATTTTTTCCAAAAAAAAAAAATCATTATATCTTATATTTATGACGCACTCTAGTTTTGAGTCATTAAGATTGTAACGAGCGACTTTTTGAAATAAATCCATAAAGTAATTATAATTTATTTGCTAATGTAAACAACATTATTAGACAAATGCATATATTTATAATGTTAGAAAATAAAAATGAAGAATATTCTTCAATTATTCTTTTAAAGACAACAAATAGTTTCATTTATTTATCAAACATGACCCATAAAAGTAAAGTGAGAATAAAGAAATTTCCGGGTAGGGACAAAAATGTCACATTGCTAAATTAAATAGATATAAGACAAAAAAAATGATGAAGATACATACATACATTATGTAATTTTGTGAATACAAATTTATAGATTTATGAGTAAAGTGAAAAGATTAAATACAAGAGATTTGTAACCTAATAAACCCATATTGATGATATGGTACTTGAATTATTTTGTTTAATTAGTAATTAAAATGTGTATAATAATAATGATAATAATTAAAAAAGAAATTATATTTTGATCCATTCGGAGCCGTCGATGAAGGTAAGGGAAATAAAAGGCTTGGCTTCTTCATCGGTGAGTTCTCTAGACCATGAAACTCGACCAGCAAAACTAGCTCCTTCTCCAGTACATTTGTATTGCCCATAAAATACAGTCCTACAAAAAGAAAGAAATAAATAAAATTAAAATTAAAATTAGAATTACCAAAATACCCTTGCATGCGCGAATGGGAAAATGCCACCGCCCTAAACCACCATTCTTAGAGGTTAGGTGCCGGCGGTGCCGGCGGCTACACTGGTGGGGCGGTGGTTTCTCCGCTACTTATTAAAAAGTGCTATTTTTTTAAAAAAAATATTTAAGTTAGTGGTGTTTTTTTATTTTATTTTATTTTGGTGCAATCCACGTAGGATTTAGTAGTGTTGAAAAGGAAAGAACAAAACGACAGCGTTTCTTGACTCCGTTTTGGAATCTCATGTTTTGTACCTAAAATTTCAAGTCCCGTTCCTATCAATTCATTCTCAACTTTTGTGACTCGTGTCATGTTTAAAATTTTAAAGTTTAAATCTTATTTTGGTCGTTTGATGTTTAAATAATGTCGTCGTTCGTTTTAATCTCTGAATTTTAAATATTATTATACTTTAATTCTTAAACTTTTAAAATAGTTCGTTTTAGTTCTTAAACTTTTAAGAAATACTTATTTTGATCCATATTATATTAAAATTTTGTTAACTTTTTAACAAAATGGCAAAGTGATTTATATTTTTTTTTATGACAAGACTACCAAATAAGTTAGCTATGCTAACAAATCTAGAGTTTCAATTTTGAGTAAAGTAACAAAGAGGGAGAATTTAAAAGACATTTTTAGTTCAAAATTTTGGTCATTTAGTATTTTAGTGTGTTGGTTGTTGACATTTTACTTCATATTCATCTTGTTCAATACATCTAGAACATAGTCATCCAAAAATACAAGCTCCCTCAAATTTTCATTAAATAGTTTATATAATTTTAATAGTAGGGACTAAAATAAATACTTTTTAAACGTTTAAGTACTAAAATGAACGTTTTTTTAAAGTTAGGGGCCAAAATAGAACAACTTTCAAAGTTTAAAGACTAAAATAGTTCTTAACCAACTTTTAAATTTGTGTCTTTCTTCGACTTAAAAAATCTAAATTCAAAATTTTTTATTTTATGTCTAATAAATTTATGAAACTTTCGTTTTATATCAAAATTATAGAATGACTAGATACTAAATTGAAGGTTTTGAAGATAGATGCATCCAATCTTATATCTACTTTTTAAATATTTAGATATGATAATAAAATAGAATTAGTTTAGAGAATATTAGGGATAAAATTCAAAATCTAGAAATGTGTTAGACACTTTTTAAATTATTTAAACCTTTTTGTACATACATTTTCAAACTTTAGTGAACCCTTTAAACAAGACAAGACAAAACAAAGAAAGAACATTATGGAATCATTAGACAAGTAATTAAAGTTCGAAATCTTTTAAACCTAAGCTTAAAGGTTTAGGTCTGGTTTGAAATTGAATTTATAAACACTCTTCTAATAATAAGTTTTTATTTTTATTTTGTAACCCACTTTCTACCTATATTTTTAAAATCCAAATTTATAATTTATAATTTTTATTTTTAAAAATTGACTAAGAATTTAAATGTCTTTTTAGTAAAAAGAAATGAGATTACATAAATAAACTATAGAAAAAGAAAACTAAAAACTAAAAACTAAAACTCTGTTTGATTACCATTTAGGTCTTGTTTGGTAACCATTTTGTTTTTTAAAATTAAGTCTATATATACTATTTCCATCTCCAAATTTATTCATTTGTTATCCATTTTTCAGCAATAGTTTAAAAACCAAGCCAGATTTTGATAACTAAAAAAAGCATATTTCAAAAAGTTGTTTTTATTTTGGAATTTGGCTAAGAATTAAAATATTGTACTTAAGAAAGATGCAAATTATTATAAAGAATGCGAATGAAATAAGCTTAATTTTTAAAAATAAAAACAAAAAAACCAATTGGTTGCCAAATGAGACTTTAGTTTTTAGTTTTTTAAAATTAAGTTTACAAACACTTTTTTCACTTCTAAATTTCTTGTTTTATTATCTACTTTTTACCAATATTTTCCAAAAGCAAGCAAAGTTTTTAAAAACTGAAAAAAAAAAAACAGTTTTTAAGAATTTTTTTTTTTTTCAAATTCGACTAAGAATTCAACTTTTTTATTTAAGAAAAATGAAAACTATCATAAGAAAATGATAAGAAATAGACTTAATTTTTAAAAATAAAAAATCAAGTTCTCATTTCATAACCATTTTGTTTTTTGTTTTTAAAAATTAAGTTTATTTCCTCTTAATTTTTTGTCATGACTTAAGTATAAGAGTTGTATTCTTAATCAAATTATAAAAATAAAAACTAATTTTCGTAGTTTTCATAATTTGGTTTAGTCTTTAAAAAAGATCGATAAAAAAAATAGATAACAGTGACAAAAATTTAGAAATATAAAGGAATATTTATAGATTAAATTTTTTTTTTTTTTAAAAAAAAAAATCAGATAATTATTAAACGAAATTTAAATGGTTATCAAATGAATTGTAACGAGAGAGAAATAAAGAAGAAAAGTAAGGGAAGAGAAATGTACATTTCACGGTTGGGATCGCCCCAATTATACCATCCTTTGGGAATGATAATATTGTCCATATAAGTATAAGCAAACACCACTCTCGAAAATGGCCCCCATGCTCTGCCCAAATACAGAGCTCCTGAACCCGTGACCTTACACTTTACGAATGAAAACCCTGTGTCTTCCAACAAGCTGCTCCTCCCTTGCGCTGTCAAGGCTCCTGTATATTGCGCTATCGCATGCACGTGACATCCCTACAAAACCCCATAAACCCCTTTTCTTCAAAATTCTCTATTCTTAATTCAATCGCAAATCCCATTAATTCATCACTAACCTCGAACAGAGACAACCCATTTCCAAATATGAAGTCCACTGATCCTTCTATGTAGCAATCTTTGTAATAATGCCGACCTAAATGATCGTATAATGTGTCTTGAGCTCCCAAGAATCTGCATCCGTAGAACGCTGCTGTGTCTGCTGATATTCTGAATGCCACTGCTTGCTTTCCGATTGCCCCTGGCGCTGGAACAGGGGTTGTGTTCTGTTTCATTATACAGAGAATTTAGGGAAAGAAATGAATGAAACAAACAAACAAACGAATCAGTTTTTGGGTGTGTTTGTTTACCTTGAATGTGATGTTTTTGGCTATGAAATAAGGGGAATTTACTGCGAATGTTGCGGAATTGTATGTTCCCATTGGCTGCCCATTTGCCCCTGGTGTTTGTGCTGTGTCTCCCCATTGAACGATCGTTTTCTCTGCTCCCGCTCCTTCGATTGTTATGAATGATTTTAATGGAGGTATGATTACTTTTTCTCTGTTGAATTCAATTCACATTTACTAATATTGGGAAAAGAAAACGACAATAGAAGAAAGAAACCAAAAAAAGGAAAAAATAAAACAGAGCATTCTAATCAGTAGGATTTGAAGGTACTCACGTGTATACACCTGCGTGAACCTTGATGACGACTCTGACTAAATTAATGAAGGGTAATGAATCAACCGCGTCTTGGATCGACGTGAAGTCACCGGCGGCGGGATTTTTAGCTACATGGAGTGTGTAAGAAGGAAAAAGCTTATTCTTCGCCGTTCTGAAAACAGAGTGTCTGAGACTACCGACGAATTTCACCCATTTCATGAATTGCTGTTCTGAGAATTCGGTTTTAGTTGAATTCTTGGGAAGAATGTTCCTGGATGAGTTCTTGGGTTTTAAACCTTTAGTATGGCAGTGCGTTTGAGTGAAACTCAAGCTCAACAGAAGAAGAAGAAGAAGAAGAAGAGGAGGAGGAGGAGGAGGAGGGTGAAGTTTTGACATGATGATTTGAGAAGGAGTTTGAAAGAGGAATGGGGAATGGAATTGTTATTAAAAATGGGGTTTGGGTTTTATATAGAGAGAAAAGGGAATGGGATTAGGTGGAAAGGAGAATGGTAATAAGAGAGAATCAGTGAGAATGAATGAGTTAAGAGTTCACGGGTGTTTCCACTGACAGAGGAGAACAGAGAGAGAGAAAGAGGTTTGAATATAAGCCACAAACAGAAGACAGGTTGAAATTTTGGGATATAAAAATGTGGGTTACAACTTTGAAGCCAAAGAAATTTAAAACTTCCTGTTGTTTGTTTTCGAGTTGCCCGTGAATCTTTTCCTCTTTCATTCTTTCTTAATATTTTCTTTCTCATACAACTTACCTTCTTCCTCTTTCTAGCGGCCTCTTTTCTAGGGAATTTGACCCGATTCAAACTTATGACCTTTAGAAGAAATCGGGAAGCAAGCCGAAGCCATTTCTAAGATAGGGGTAGTAGTTGGAGTGAAGTCCTAACAACGTTGGCATTGGAAGAGTCGATACCATTATTTTTTTAAAGGAGAGCTAATAATGTTTATTGGTGTTGAAAGTTGTCCTAGATAATGTCTAAAGCCCATGGATAGGTCGAGACCCAAAGGAAAATATGAGGTTGCCTAGGAATTGCACATCTCAAAGGAGAAAGTCAAACCTCGAATTTTGCAGTTGACCAATTGAGCTCGTGGAGTTTCACCAAAGAGAAAATAACCGAGTCGAGCTTGGCATTGAAACCATGCAACCTCAAGGAAGGCCCTTTAACAGCCTCATATGATAACATCAAGGTAAGGAAATAACTTTAAGAGAAACTCTAATTTTCTTTGTGCTTAACTGAGTTAAATACTCCCGATTCTAACTTAGGCATGAGAGTATACTTAACTCAACACTACATTGGTGTGAGAACTTTTAGGTAGGTCAGTTCTATCAACGAGACCATGCCAAAGGTACAGATCGAAGGAGTATTCGAAGTTTCCCGTACCAATAATTGAATATGTTGGCTTGATGTTATTTCATATTTAAAATAAGCAACATTGAGTTAATGTAGCTCAATAATGAAATAAGACTAAGCTTATAAGCTTATCATTATTCTAATTCGAAATCTATCGCTGGATTTAGGAATTATTTTAATGCGGACATTAGTTCATATTGAGTTCAAGTAAAGAGGGGTTGATTTAAGTTAGTTAACATAAGGACTAAGTAGCTTCTTTTGGCTAGTTTCATATAATTTATTTGTCAAACTGTTGCCAACCTTTGAGTTATGGGCTGTTTGTGAATTTGATCCAAAACTGTGGGTATTACTGGATTAGGCTCTTCACTTAGAACAACTTTTCAAATGTTTAAACTAATTGGACTGCCTAAAGTGCAATTTAATTAATTAACTAAATGATTAAAGAATGGTTGTACTTGTGCTTTATCTGGCTGCAACAAATGAAACCTAACATTTAACCTTTTAGGTGAAGTAATCACATGGCAGTGATGACATAATTATTCCTTTTCAATTTGTAGTTTACATACATTAGAATCAGTAATTATTCCCAAAATATTCATGTTCTCTTGTGAGTATAGTTAATGTCATTTTTCATTCAACTATTTGAGTTTGCTCCACCTTCTCTTTCATTTGCCCTTTTACTTTCAATTTCTCTAAAGATTTCAACCCCAAATAAAAACTATTTGGACTACTATGCCTATGCTCTTAGGCAGAGTCTCCTTTTAACCTACTAAAAGTACCTTTGTCCTCATGATGAAGATTCCAATTGCCTCGATGATAGCACCAATCTTAGTAAGAGAAGTCTCCTTTATACACAACAAATCACCTCCAAAGCATCTAATTCAATCTCGAGCGATGGGGTGTTCCCAGCCCATTCTCGTTGCATCGCCAACAGACCCTCCAAAACCGCTTCAACTTTCAGGAAGTTGATGCTCAATCCTTTCCTAACAAACTTACAACCTCCTAAGATCGCTTGATCTCTATGATTTAGAACAATCTACCCAATTCCCCCAGACCCCTATCCTACGACCAAGCTGCATCTGCACTCAACTTCTAACCACCCGACTTAAGCATATCCCAACGAGGAGGACAGGAAAGATAGATAGGAGGGGCCAAGGCTTGATAGGCAGCCTCATCCCTCATACGTCTACTCGAGGAAAGTAGAATCAAATGTACATTTTTATTGGAAACGCAATTAATACTCTTATTTTTGTCACATCTCTAGAGAGAACAACAATTTGTATGTCTTAAGAGTTATCACATCCTCTCAAGAATGTTCTTTGATTTGGAAAGATACTTTTTCAAATAATATTCTCTCTTATTCTTAATGAGGTGTTTGTAGTGTTTGGATGCCTAAAAAAAGATCCCAATTGCCAATATTTAACCAAAAAAATGAATGAAAACATATCATTAGCTAGAATCTACATCAATATAGTTCAATTCCCCATTTTTCTTTTTCTTTTCTTTTTTTTTATTGATATTGTAAAAATAGTAATATTAGAAATATGATTTTCACTCTATAAAATTTCCATAGTCTATCAATTTTCTAACTTCTTGATCTCTTTCATTTCCATTTATGTATGGTAAATGAGGACCATTTCATTAATTTCATCTAAGACTCCATATTTAACATATTTTAGACTTTGCATTAGAAGTATACTATAGTTGAGTAGGAAGAGAATAATGAGATTCTTTACTTCCCATTCAAAAGAAATAAATGAAATGAGAACTCCTAAATAATACAACAACAAAGTACTTTCAACTTTAAAGAAAATTTCTTTACTCCCATTCATGTCTATATAAGTACAACAATAAAATCATAAATTGCAAACAAACACAAAGTTTCAACCTCATGTAACTTGGAAGATAGTGTAGATACTATAGAAAATTAGATTTCTCTGTTTCTAGAGAAACTAAAACAATTAGGAAATTTCACAATCTCCATATCAGATTTGTCCAAAATGTTTGTGCATTTGCTTAGTTTTCCCAACCAAACCATTAAGCATTGGAACTGAAATCAAGAAACTAACACAAAAAATTTGGAAATGATACCATTTAATCTTCTAGACCCAATAATTCGATCAAGATTTAGAATCCGAATTTGACATACAACCTCAGTACTTTCCTGCATCTTCTGTGACCTAACCACGTCACCTTACTTGTCTCGAACGACTTATGGGAATGAAGATTATTCTTATAGCCCAACACAAATTCTTTCAACATGTTTTGTCTGCACTCACATACTTCCTAAGAAAATTTCTAGAAAATTATCTAACACAGATGGATTCAAGTGGAACACGTTTAGCTTTAGAGTTATTTTTCTTGAGCCATAGAAAAAAATTGAACCTTATCGGTATAGGTTAGTAATTATTGATTCTTTAAAATTTTTTGAATAAATATCAATTTATCCCCTTAAACTTGTGGGTTGTATCAGTTAAAATCCTAAACTAATCATATCAATTTATACTTCAAACTTTCGTAACGGTATCAATTTACACTCTCTTGCAAATTTCATGCGACCAATATCATGTGAAACTTATGATTTTAATCAATTAAACTTCTTAAATTTTTATAAGCCAAACAATTTAGACTCATCATTATGATTCCCTTTGATAATCATCCATGCATTAATTTTCAAACACATGTAAACTTATTCAAATGTTAGTTTTACAAATGAGATATTAGAGTAAATGTATGGACGATTCTCAAAGAAAATTCTGACTAAGAATATAAATTAATTCATTTATGAAAGTTTCAATGTTAAATTGATGTACTTACAAAAATTTGGAATTTAAATTGATATGATCCATAAAGTTTAAGAGCATAAATTGATATTTTTTTCAAACCCAAATCAATCTCATTCGAAAGTGATATCGATTTAGTTACGTAAAAAGAAGGGGTATACAATGAAATGAAACCAAACAATAAGTCCCATGAGAAAGAGAGAGACATGGGAATGAGACAAAGAGCACTTCAAAAAGGAAGCATTATGTTGGAAAAAAACCTCAAAATAGAGATGTAAGTGGTGGAATGGGACAAAGCATTCTTGCCAAAATGGGATTGGAACTCAAAAATATTTTAAGGAATAATAAAAAAAAAGATAAAGATAAAGATAAGATTGCCATTTGGGTGTCCAAAGACTATCATTTATTTGGAGTTTTCTTCTTTTTCCTCTTCACTCTTCAGTTACAAATTGGTTAATTATAATAAAAATATCCTTTAAAAAAAAATATATATATATATATACCTACCTCCACCTTGAGAATAATGGCTCTGAAAAAGCATAAAAACAGACCACTTTCAACACTTCTTCAATGGATGAAGCATCACCATCTGTTTCTTCTTCTTCTCCATCTAAAGAATTACAGAGCATAAACCTCTCACTTCATTATGTGTCAGATTTTCCAACTGACCCAACTCTAACTCAGAATCTTCGAGAACAAATAACAGCTCCGTTTAGTAATGATTTAACTCTACTGATTTAGAGTCTTTTTAATCTTCAACTTTTGAAATTCCATTTCTCTATTATGATTTTTTACATCAAATTTCAAGGACAAAGATAATTTTTTTTACGCCGTTTGGTGACTATTCCGATTTTCATTTTTGGTTTTTTGAAAATTAAGTCTATATTCTCCTCATTTCTTACAATGATTTGCATCTTTCTTAAGTATAATGGTTGAATTCTTAATCCAATTCTAAAAGCAAAAACAAATTTTAAGAGATAGTATTTTAAGTTTTCAAATTTTGACTTAGTTTTTAAACCATTGATAAAAAATAGATAACAAACTAGGGGTGAGCATGGATGGCCGAAAAATCGAGCCGAACGACCGAAATCGGTTGAAACCGAAGGTTGGAGGTCAGTTTTTTCCAAACTAATCGGGTCGATTTTAAAAATTCCAATAAAAACTGACCGAACAGAATCGACATTTCACTCCGAACACCATTTATTATTGTATACTTTTAGTTATTATAAATAATAAAATAAAATAACCTAAAAATTAAAAATCCTTCTTTCAAAATATCATAATGATATTTTTTCACTCTTCTTTCAAATCCTAAATTGTATTGGAATTTTCTATTAGTATTTAATATAAATTATGTTGGAATTTTATAATTGAATGGCTATTTTACTTTAGGTATTATTTTGAGGGAATTCTTATTAATAAAAAAATAAAAATCTAAAAATATTTACACCTAAAGTTCCAAAGTGCTTTGTACTTTTTAAATTTTTTACTATAAAATGTAAATATTAAAATATTCTATATTTTTTAAATGGCCCCTTTTTTAATGAATATGTTTACAGTAAACTATTAGAATAGAAAAATTAGAATGTGGTGTAAAAAAAAAACCAATTTATAAGCTTAAATGAGGGCTAGAAAGAAGAAGCAAAAAGAGGAGGGGTGGGTTGTTTAAACCAAGACAGACCCGAACCTGACACCGCCGATGAGTTTTTAGCAAAAAATTCTTTGATGAGCAGTTTTGACTTTTATAATCGAAGAGGGCGGTTTCAGTGGGGGTTTTCTTAGAAAATCAACCCCGTCGACGATACTCACCTCATAACAAAAGAAAGAAATTTTAGAAGTGAAATAGTGTCTATAGGCTCAATTCTCAAAAACTAAAAACAAAAAAAACGAATGATGGTGGGGGGGTGGTTACAAACCAAACCGACCCAACCTGAAATCGACCAATGAGTTTTAGCAAAAAATTCCTGATGAGCAGTTTTGACTTTATAAATCGAAGAGGGCATTTCGGTGGCGGTTTTTTAAGAAACAACCCTGCCCCGACCGATACTCACCCCTATACAAAAAGAAAAAAATTTATTTTTAGAAAGTGAAAATAGTGTCATAGGCTCAATTTCAACAAACTAAAAACAAAAAACGAAGTGATTGGGGGGGTTAAAACCAAACCGACCAACTGAAATCGACCAATGAGTTTTAGCAAAAATTCTTGATCAGCAGTTTTGACTTATAAATCGAAGAGGGCGGTTCGGTGGCGGTTTTCTAGAAAATCAACCCCGCCGACCGATTACTCAACCCTATAACAAAGAAAAATTTAGAAGTGAAAATAGTGTCACATAGGCTCAATTCTCAAAAACTAAAAACAAAAAACGAAGTGATTGGGGGGGGGGGGGGGTGTGTTAAAACCAAACCGAAACCTAAACCCTAATCGACCAATGAAGTTTTAGCAAAAAAATTCTGTTCTATGAGCAGTTTTTGACTTTTATAAATCGAAGAGGGCGGTTTCAGTGGCGGTTTTCTTAGAAAATCAACCCCGCTCGACCGATACTCACCCCTATAACAAAGAAAGAAATTTAGAAGTGAAAATAGTGTCTATAGGCTCAATTCTCAAAAACTAAAAACAAAAAACAAAGTGATTAGGGAGGGGTTAAAACCAAACCGACCCGACCTGAAATCGACCGATGAGTTTTAGCAAAAAATTCTTGATGAGCAGTTTTGACTTTTATAAATCGAAGAGGGCGGTTTCGGTGGCGGTTTTCTTAGAAAACCAATCCCGCCCGGCCGATACTCACCCCTATAACAAAGAAAAAAATTTAGAAGTGAAAATAGTATCTATAGACTCAATTCTCAAAAACTAAAAACAAAAAACGAAGTGATTACCAAACAGAACTTTTGAAAACGATTTTTTTATTTTAAGTTTTCGAATTTTGACTTGGGTTTAATAAGTAAATAACAAAACATAGAAACTTATGGATGGAAATCAAATGATTATCAAATAGGTGTAAAATTTACTAAGCTAAAAAGCAAAGCTCCATGTACAAAACAATTCTACCATCTCCCATCTCCATCATCGCCTCCTCAGGGAACGTGGAAGGGGCAACAGGGGGTTTGTTGTACACTGATGAGGACTACGTTTGCTGATAGCCTGATATAGACCACATATTCCTAAGACTTGCATTTTTAACCAACAAAATCCAGAATCAAGAAACTAGGCATGACCACCAAGAAATAGCCACAGCATTAATTGTGTGTTTATCACCTAGAGTACAATTTCTTCCACAAAAGTCTCCAAAAACAGAAACCAATAAACGTATAAACATCCTCGGAAAATAACCAAATAAACGAGAAATCAAAATTCAAGTAATACTTGAAATGATAATAATACTCACTGCACTATCAATACCGAAGAATTATAAATCTAACAATTGATAATTTTTCCTTTTTTATATGCTTCACTGCAGATGCTGTACAAAGAAGAAACGCCTATAACATATAATCCAATATATGTTAAAAGGAAGACATTACAGCTCGCTGATATACCTTGCTACAAACTAATCTTTTTAGCCTAACAACATGTGCAATTATAATTAGCATTCGTCCTAAGTATGTACAGGAAATCAGAGAGTTTACTCGTATTGTTTACTTCCAAACTTTAATAGCTCCATCCCTACTGCCTGATAATAGGAGTCTCTGGTTCAACTTCACAGAGGCCAAAGATAAAATGGAGTCCCGATGGCAACCAGCTGAATCAGTTGCAGCAGCAGCGAGAATAGCCTTTGTGGTCAACTTTGTTGACAGAGGTCGTCTCCTAGTCTCCTGTTTGTCAGAAAACAGAAAATAATTATGCATAAGCACTGTTGTTTGCATATAAAAGCAGTCAGTTAAAGATTCAGAGAACGTTTAAAAACATGAGACAACAGCTGTTTATGGGAGCTCCAAGCTACTATTATAAATCAAGATAATGTCTAGAAAATGTCTGTACGTTGTTTTGATTATGGTTCTGAAGGAGAAAACAATTTAATCAAACTAGCTTTTCAAGTGATTACTACCCAAATATACCTGATTGATTAGAAGACCAATATAAAGCTAGTTTTCTATATAAGCTATCTATGCAGCCAAACGTTCCCAAATTAACCCTCTTTTCCCTACGACTCCTCCATCCAGACCCATAAACAATCTCCAAACAATTGTGCAGACATTATTCTACAATCACGTTTATGATAGAACCCGATGTTTAAGTTTGCTAATCAAGTCCAGTCAACAAGAGAGATGAAAGTGCGAAGATTTCTCAAAGAGCTGCTTTCCTAATCATTAATTCCCTCCCTCCTCCCCACTTCACCCATGGTTGTGGTTATTCCTGTAACGGTTTCTTGCTTTTATTCCTTCCCTTCCCCTGCTTCCCCTCTCCTGCTGTAGGTTAACCTTATCAGGGTTTACTGATTCACCTATTCCTCTCCTACTAATCTGTCTTTTTTAAAAGAAACATTTCATTCATAAATGAAATCAGAGGAAAATCCCAAATGCTTGTAGGTGATTACAAAAGAGAGTGCCAATTATTGACCAAAAAAGATAAGTTATGATGAATGAAAAGGTGCTTAGTTCTGCACCAAGAAAAAGCAATAGACAGAACTAGCTCAATAAAACTATTCCTCTCCCGCTAATCAAAGCCAGGTTTTTAAAAATTTATGCACCATTTCTTATATATATAACCAGATAAACACCAAATGGAATGTGTAAAAAATAAAAATAAAAAAGGTATTATGCTGTTAGGAAAACGGTGAGCAGTTTGCTCACAATTGCTCAAAATACGTCCAGCAAATATCATATTTTCTACTGCACATAATTACAACTTCAATTGATTTAATACAGGGAGTAATAGAAACTCGGAACAAACACAAAATAAAATGATGAGAGAAGGCAAAATGAAAAGTTTGATGTGCTTTTCAAGAGAATAACATCATTCACTACTGGGATATCTTCACAAATTGGTTAAACAATTTAAACACCTACATTGAACTTTGTTCCTCGAACATAATTTTTTAGCGGTATGAATATAACCAGATATGTGGTAGTGCATAATCTAAGATTGATAACCTATGATCGCACTCACAAATTTTGACTCAAGGAAAGCAAAAGTACCTGCACAACTTGCACACCAAAACTAGATCTAGTTTCATAGAAATCTTCATTTCCAATTCTCTTCACATTTGGTCCACAGACGCAGTAAGTTCTGTCCGGACTGCAAAAACAAAAATGAGTGAATAAACTTCTCCGTAACCAAGTAAAAAGGAAAGGAAGTAAAACAAAAACCTGAAATGGTTCCATCGACGTATTCTCAAGTCAGTGCCCCCAGTCAACAAATCACCGCCAGGTAAGGGAAGCAATGAGCGAATGCCAGGAAGTCGAGGGGGAGGTTCATTCAACTCATCAACTTTGTACTTTGGATTAACATTGCGTCTTAGATCTTGCATAGGATTTCCCTTGCTTGATGGTTTAGCCAGGGCCCAAGGTAGGTCAGACATTTCAGTTTCATTGTCATAACTTGCCACCCGCAATATCTAACAGAAAAGGTTGAACAATTTAGATAAAATATATTACGTTCAATGTAACAATATTCAGCTTGTACCATCAAATTATTCAAGATCTTGAAAATTCAGGCATTAAACACTAATGTCTCATCAAACCTTTAAAATTGTATTAAAGATATGCACAATTATCTGCTCCATAGTTTGTTGAGGAGAAGTTATCACCTGTATGACTGGTAATAGAAAATTTTAACCAAGAAAATATAATGCTAAAAAATGAATTAAAAAGGTGGTGGGTAAACATTTCTTGTGTGGCCAGAATATTTGAAGACATGAAATAGCAAAGTTCGAATGCTCATAATATATGTGAAGTGATCTGCTACATAAGGAAGTTGTTGAATAGCAGGCAAAAATCAAACCACGTTGAACACTCAAGACATTAATTTTTATTTTTATTTATTTTACTTTATTTTTTGAGGCATAGGCATATTAAATTATTTTCAGGACGATCATATCTTATGTATAGTATAAAGGCCCCACATACAAGAAAAACTCAGATAACAACCTCATGTTTAATGTTCCATCCAAACAATAAAACAACTGTTCTGATCTTCATTTATGCCAATAAGAAGAATTCTTTAGTCGCAATAACATTGCATCAAAGATGTAATGATTAAAAGAAATAACCATGCACCTGATGACAGCTCCAATTCTCTGCATTCCAGAGGGAAACTTCATTACAGCCTGCAGAAACATAAATTAGGGGCCTCGCAGCAGTAGCAACAGAAGTATTTGGAGGATGCACGAAGAGGCACATCCTTTCAATGGGGCACAAAACTGAATATTTCCACGAGTTCACAGGTACGAGGAACCTCAGATCCCAAAGTGTCAGCACACCTCTCGAAGACCCAGAGACAAACCAGTTTCCACAAGGGCCTGCCAAAAGAGATGACACATATCCCTCCTCGGGAGTTGATTTCAATGTAAAAACATTGACATTTGTTCTAGTGTCCCACAAATGTATTCCACAATTCTGCGTACTATACATAACCATCTGACTGGTATCAGTAGAGTAGTTCAGCATGGTAATAATTGCACCTTCGTTGATATCCTTCTTTTTAATATCAGCAATACCTGAACACTTCTCGGCAACGTTGCCAATACCTTTGGAGAAGTAATCGACAGAAAACATATGAATCAAACCATCACAAGAACCAACAACAACTTGAGCAGAACCCCGGAGCATAGCAGCACAAAGTGCTCGACTTCCCTCCAGGTGATAAGTTAGCCTTGACCTAAACGAGATATCTTTCTCCAGCTTTCTTGAATCCCATACCTTTACAGTGGAATCTTCAGATGCACTAACAAAAAAACTTTGATCAGTTGAAACAGCAATGTCATTGACAGCAGAATGATGCTCCTGCAAGTGTGCAACCAGCACACCGCGGGGTCTCCATCCTGAGTCTGGAATTGGTGATGCTCTTGTAAAAGATGGTGATGCTGTCAAATCATTTGTAGAGGGAACATCTTCTGTCATTGAAGAACTTCCTTTGAGTGTATTCGATGATCCCATCTCCTGCAATTTACTACTGATATAGGATGTCTGATCACTTTCTCTACCATCTGGCTCATGAACCACTCTGTAGAACTGTTTAGAGCCACTGCCAATGCATAAGGACCCTGAAACAAGTTTAGGTGCTGGAGCTGAGCTAGCCAAATTAAATGATTTATTTACAGGGTCCATCCAAGGAATGGATGATGAATCAAATTCTAGAGAATTCAATTCTAATGGAGAATCAGAAGCCGCAGAATGAAACCCTGTTTCCCGCTTGTCCAAACTGAAGGAGTACAAAGGAATGCCTTCTGATGTTTTGTCAAGAACAAAACTACTGACGCCACTAACTTGTGGTGAGATAAAGCCCGAGAGTTGCAACTTCTCTGAGAATACAGGATCACTAATGTCAACTTTGCTTGACACAATGGATGCAGGAGTTTTAATCCCTCTCAACTTTTCATTACCATTATCACCATCAATTAGCTCTGGGGGATAGAATAAACCATTGGCAGGGTTTTGACCATCAGAGCTTTGAGGTTTGCTTGGCCAGCTCTTCATTAAATTTAACTCTCCCATTCCTTTCTTGAGTAAATCTATACTGTCCCAATTTACAGACTGAGGTGAAGAGTTGTACCATATCTTCCTTTGCCTTTCCAGCATATCTGAGCTCCTGGCATTTTTTAGAACTTCATAATATACTTCTCTGGAGATTGGAGGCTTCAAGCAACAAAGTAGGGCTTTCTCAGAAGCTAAAGATGTTGGTTGTCTACGAAGGAAGGGCCGTATAACTGGAGCAAGAAAAACATAGGAATCAACTGCACCTAACCTCTCGCTGCTAGCAGCAATAAAAGTAGCAGCTGACCTTCTTACCCATTGACTGGGATAACATAACAATGGAAAAGCATGCTCAATCATCTCAAGCAATATCCTCTTCCTCAAGAAACCTCTTTTACACAAAATAGCCAAGCAATCCAATCCATTAACAATAACAGCCTCTGAAGTATCTTTTAAGGACTGCTCAATATATGGTAAAAGATACTCCTCCACGCTCCTTTCACCAACAAAGAAGCAAACATACACTATCTGTCCATAGAACACTGCCCTCAGTTGCTCATCTCGATCATTCAAAAATGCAGGAAGGATAGGCAAGAGAAATTCGTTACTCTGTCTCTGGCCAAAAAAACAGCAAAGATTACCGATGTCCTTTAGAAGTGCTCTCCGGATGGAAGGAGTTTGCTTTGGACCCATAACAAGTTCTTGAACAACCTCTGCAATAGACTTTCTCAGTTGGGCAAGCTGGACATCACCATGTAGCTTCCCAAGTTGTCCAGATGTCTCACTGCTCGGAGCTGATGGCTTCTGTGATATGCTTAATTTATCGAGGACTCCTGCTTCCCTCAAGCTTATAGAGTGAATCAAGAATCCATAAGCAGTCAGTGCCAGCTTGGCAATATTACTGGCATAACAAATCCTCACACTTTCCTCTGGATCATCAGGAATCATTGAAAGCATTGGAAGGATATACTCAGGAAAAATTTTTGCATCACTCGGAGGAAAATCTCGCACTAAAGGCAAAATGTCACATAAAGTTTCCAATGCTGCACAACGAACAATTGCCGCAGAATCTGAGAGCATGGCAATAACATAAGGGAGTACTCGTTGCAAGCGATGCTCATCATCAATGTATAAAGCAGAAGACCTCAGCAAAAGTATAGCTGCCCTCCTCAAGTGTGGTAACTTGACATTGCGTATGCAGGAACAAAGCAGGCTGGCAATAAGAACCATGCCTTCACATCTCATGCTATCTTCAGGTAATGGTAAGAAAGGCATGCCAAATGTATCAGATTGACTATCATAGCTGGACATCAGTGAACTCAAATTGTTCATGGTAATCTTCTTCAGAAAAGGGTGGTCATTTTTCCTGAATGCATTGGAGATGCTATGGAACAGCTCACCGGGAGACTGATCTCCACCGTTAGTAATACTCTTGGTGGCTTCTTCCTCCAGCAGCTGTTCAGGACCAGAACGATAATTATTCTGCTTTACATCCCTGAACAGAGTATCAACATCACCAAGAAGTTCAAATTGATCACGTGGTAGTCCTTTTTCTGTGCTCTCTATCTTTATCAGATGTTTATTCTGTTTCATATTCATATCTTGTGACCATCCACTCATGTTATGTGTGGGTGAGCCTTTTTCAGTACCAGTCAATCTACTTGACCCACAACTTGTCATTTGCTCAAGAATCTTGGGAAAAACTTTCTGGCACAATGCAACCTACAAGGTGGTGATGAATGTGTCATAAAGGATACCTAGCAATCAAACGTTCAAATGTTGTGCAACAAAGTATTACCCTTGTATCAGAATGAAGAGGATTCCAACAGCAATAGAAGTTATGCAGAAATGGCGAGAAATAGTTGGGGAACACAACATTTGCATAATCCTGCAGATAGTTTTCAGCAGAAAGACGTAATTCTGGTTCCAGCTGGATCATATGAAGTATCATTTTGCGGATTCCAGAATCTGGGATCTGCACAACAGGTACTCTAAAAATTAAGAAACAAATTTTGTTGAGAATGACTTGGTTAAAAAAAGTATCAAACATCGAAGCTTTTCTTAAGTCATGGTAGTTATAATAATTTAAAGCATCTAACATAGGATTTAAACATAAAAACGCACAAGTCACAGCCATTGGAACTTTTACTCAAAGAGAGGGAAAATGAAAGGACTTCAACATCCAACAAGTAGGGTGATTGAAGCATGAGGAACAGATACTGACTGAACAGATCTTGTTAATATTGGAAAATGAAAGATCCATCGACATGACAAGTTTGGACCATGGTTGGTAACTATAGAGCACAGACACTTCTAAAATGGCCAAGTACCAATGTCCGACAGGTGTCTAACACTGACACGCCCTGACATGTGTCCAACACACCAGCTGGCATGTCGATTATTTTATTATTAAATTTTCTATTCCGGACACAGCAGGACACTGCTGAGACACCTCCAAGACACGGCAAGCTGCAAATTGTTAAAAGAGAAACAACTAAAATGGGTCATTTTAAGCCCAAGCCCAGCCCATCATTTTTTTAAACCTTTTTGAGGGTTTTTTTCTGTTGACTGACCTACTTTTCGTACAATTGCTGAACTCCCACACCCACATCGATTTCTCCTTATTCCTCAAACGCATCCACTTGAGACCTCCATGACTCATTCTATTTCTGTTTTTTATTTTTTTATTTTTTTCCCTTTCTCTTAAATCTTTCCTTTTTTTCCTTTACACTTTTTTATTTAAAATTAAAAGCTTTTTTGGAAGGCTTGTTTATTTAAAATATGAAGGCTTTTTTTTTTAATTTAAAATATATCGAAGGCTAGTTTGATTCTATTTTGTAGTTTTGTTGTGCTAAACTAGTTAATAACTTATTAGAACTCAGATATTGTCATGACTTATGGCGTTGGACCGTTGGTCATTTTATCTAATGTCTTTTTCATGAATTGTATAGTAGTAATTTTGATGTTTTTAAAGGTAATATTTCACAATATGTTTATATACACAACATATATTTATTTTTGTAAAAAAAGAAGAGAAAAAACAAAAGATAACGTGTCCCCGACATGACTTTATTAGAAATTGGCGTGTCGCCATGTCGGTGTCGTATCGTATCCGTGTCACGTGTCAGTGTCTGTGCTTCTTAGGTTGGTAAAATAGAACATACGTAAAGAAAAAGGTACCTTTTCAAGATGTTGGCTCGGGTCATATTGTCCTCTACGATAAGAAATAAGCTGAGAGCGTTCAAATAATGGTTGCCCCTCCAGAAAAAGTTCTGCAATTACACACCTGAAACATATTGGAAGGTGGGAGCACTTTAGTCCTTCTGAGGAGAAAATCAAAGATAATTATGATTTCAATTAAGCAATGAAAAAATGTCAGAAGCATCCATCATGTTTCAAGTTATGCAACAAAAGAAAATGTTAATGTTGTTTGCCGAAAGAATTTCACCGTAACGCTTTCTACTCTTTTGTTTTAACATTTGATAGCTTTCAACCATACATCTTGAATAGAAAATGTCACACATTGATGCACACAAAATTACTAAAAAAGTGCTAATAAACTAAAGAGCTAATATAAAGATCACTCACCCTACAGAAAATATGTCCATAGATGGCCTTAAAGGGGCATCATGTGCATCCTGCAACTCACCTCCATGCTCATAAAATCTCTAAAGGTTTGGAAACAATGAGAAATTGAAGATAGATGTAATATTGCTAAACATAAATAAATAATTGTATTATACAGCCTTTTTAGACCATATAAAAAGTAAAAGGAACAACCACACAAGAGTCAACAAAAGCCCACAAGGTGACATGAGAAAGCAGATAACAGAAGAGAGGACGGGTTTTTTTTGTAAAAACCCAATTTTCATTGAGAAAAATGAATAAATAACAAGGACACAGAAAAAAGAAAAAAAAAGGACGCTAATAACTAATTTTAAAAAATGACTCTAATCCAACAAAATCAAACTATTCTACGATATATAACTAAATCTACCTTCACTCATCAATTCAAGTTTTTGGATCAATCGATGATTTAAGATGGTATCAGAGTAGGTAGTTTAGGAAGGTCCTGTGTTTAAGCCCCTGCAATGTTATTTCCTCCCCAATTAATATTGATTTCCACTTGTTGGGCATTCCTTCATATTTCAAGCCCACAAATGAACAGGAGTGTTAGATGATATATAATTAAATCTACCTCCATCCACTAGCTTAAGATTGTGGGTCAATTGGCGATTTAGGACAAACTAAGATCATAATTACAAAAAGACTTTAGTGACTAATGCTCATAGGGAGGTTTTAAACTTCGCCACCTCCCAAACCTCTCCACACAGCCTCTCAACCTGTCTAAGGATCCAATTATTATGGTCAAGCCAAATATGCCATAAGACAACAAAGAAACTAGGAGCACCTCTGCAGTGACGAAACCGCCTGTATTCCAAACCCCAAAAAAATCAAAAGGGTTCAACCAATGAGCTCAAAGAGACGAAGCAAACAGGAATTCCCACAACAAATGCAAAGATCCTCTTATTGATGCTTGCAGAGAATGCACTACTGCGAGAACAGCACCAAAGAAGAGTAAAGTTGGACATGGTCCAAAATGTTAAGACTTTTCCATGTAAAATTTGCCACACAAAAAAAGAATCTACCTTCATAGAGACTTTAACCTTCCAGAACAAGGAGAAAGCAGAGGCGAAAATGGGCAAGGAAGGGACAGACAACAAATGAAAAAAAGAGCAACACAAGAAGTGCCTCAAAGCATCGAAGGTCCAATTCCAATGTCTCTTTGCCCTGGAGACATGAGCTGATCACGAGGAAAACAAAGAAGCCCCACACATCCAAGATTTAATACCTCTCTATTAGAAAGATGGCGGCAAAACCCCAAAGACAACCAAGACAAAATTATTTATTCAAATAAGATAAAATTTGGCAAACAGATTTTACTATTTACTACTAGGGTTGCCAGTCAATGGCGATCTTAGCACACAAGTAACTGATGTGTTAAGTTTGAAAACAAGAAATGAAAATTGGACCCCCTTAAGTAATATGCATTACATAAACAGGATACTAGAAAGCTACTTCTCAAATGATAAAAGGATTCCAAAGGATTGTGCAAAATAGAAGTCCTGAAACTTTCAGACTCTATATAAATATAAATAAGATAATATGGTACAAAGCATTAATTTTCACGTAGTGACATGCTTGCATAGACTTTTGACCTTGTTTATTTATTAGCAATACTTCGAAAGAAAACTTCGAGTACTTGTCAAAATTGGAAGAATGGTGCACCAACCCTATGTAGGAACTCAAAAAAGACCAAGAATACAAAAGAATTGAGCTATGTAATAGAAAAATACTACATTATTGTTTCATTTTCTTCAAGGATACTGTGTTCCAAAAACATGACTATGTAAGGTAGAGGAATATATCATTAAATAAGTTTTTTTTTTTTTTTTTTTTTTTTTTTTAAAAAAGGAAACGATTCACTATATTGAGAGAATTGTGAGCTAAAGCCCAAAGTACAAGAGGATTATACAATGGGCAAAAAGCCAAGACTTTAGGATCAGCTAGCGCACCCGGACATCTCAACTAGGTTGACACCCCCTTACGCCCTCATCACATCCAAAAAAGAGAACCAAAGCTAATAATAATAAGAAGTCAAAACATGAAACAAACAGCATAACAAGGCCCAAATAATTGGCCGAAATGGGGAAAGCTTAAAAGAAGAGAAGAAGGAAAGAGAGAAAAAACAAAGCTGAAAAAACGGGAGAGAACAGACAGCTGATGAAGCTAAAATCCACCGTTAGGATGGGAGACAAAAGCTCTCCAGTTGATGTTGAGATCCGTTATACTGTAGCTATTAAAGTGTTTGGAGAGGATACACCAAGAAGAAGCATGACGACGGGCAGATTCAAGGCGATCTTGGCACCCAAGAGATCTATCATGAAACACCCTCTGATTTCTCTCAAACTATAAATCTACCAATAGAGCTTTGACCGCGTTAATCTAAAGTAAACGGATGGAATTATGGAGGTTTGTTCCAACTAAAAGTTGCTGCACGTTTCCCCAAAAATCATTGCTCATTGCCCATGATAGATTGAAGATGGACAGTAAATTCTCCCAACACCAAGCTGAGTATAAGCACAAAAAGAAGAGGTGGAAAGGATCTTCATCAGAATGAAGGCACAACAGGCATATAGAAGGGGAGAGGGAGTTAGATGGCAATTTGCTTTGTAAAATCGAGGCAACATTCAGCTGGCCAAATAGCATTATCCAGATGAGAATGCTAACTCTTCGAGGGCTATTCATTTTCCAAAGGGCCGAAAGGAGAGACTTATCCAAAGGGGAGGGGGGGAAAGGTGGATTTTAAGAGAGTTGAACGTTAAAAGGCCCAAGGCTGAAATGGACCACACCCTTTTGTCAAACGCATCTGAGACTCTTCTTGCTGCGAGTTTCCCAAGCAGCTCTTGAAATGCAAGCACCTCCTCATCCTTAAGTAATCGGCTGAATGAGATTGACCATGAGACCAAAAGGTTGTCCCAATGGTCAGCTACGGATCCTTTTGGAAACATGGTGATTCTGAAAAGACATGGAAACAAGATATTGAAGGGAGTCACTCCTTCCCAAGGGTCTAGCCAAAACGCAATCCGGCTGCCATTTCCAAGCTTGAACATGGCCAGAGACTCAACTTTCAGCCAAGAATTCGAATCTGTCTCTTATACACATCTAGATGTGTATAAGAGATAAAGCTTCTACCACCTTTGCCTGTCGTGTGCCAATTAAAGGAATCTTACCATGAATGCTTCTGATTACCTGGCCCCAGAAGGAGTCCTCCTCGTTAGTGTACCTCCACCCCCATTTAGCTAGGAGTGTTAGGTTCATTGTTTTGAAGCCACCCAGACCGAGGCCTCCATCAGCTAAGGGTTTTTGCATCGAAGCCCACTTCACCAAGTGATTTAACTTACTACCATTATGACCCTCCCAAAAGAAGTTCCTTGTTATCCTCTCCATTTTTTAAATAACTCCTTCAGGCATAAGAAAGATTGACATGTAATGAGATGGAAGATTTGATAGGACTAACTTGCATAAAGTAGGTCTACCTCCTCTTGAGAGGTTGAATCTTTTCCATTTATCCAGTTTAGCTTGGAATTTATCCAATGCCGATAGCCAAAAGGACAGTTTTTTCGGATAACCACCTAGAGGCAAACCTAGGTAAAAGAAAGGAAGGTGGTCAGCCTTGCAATTCAGTGATGTGGTTGTGGATAGCATCTCGCTTTCATCAACGTTGATACCATAAAGGGCTGATTTTTCCCAATTCACTTTCTCACCCGAACACCATTCAAAAAAACTCCACTGTTTGCTTGAGTTTAGCAAGCATGGTGCTGTCATGCTTACAAAATAATAACGTGTCATCTGCGAACTAAAGAATGGAAACACGAATCTTTTCTTTGCCAACCAAAAAGCCTTCAACAAGACCGGATTGAATAAGCTTGTTCACCAAAGCGCTCAACACTTCACTAACTAGAAGGAAAAGGAAAGGTGAGAGGGATCACCTTGCCTTATTCCTCTTATGGCAGCCACTCTTCTCCTTGGTCTACCATTGATGAAGACTGAAAACATTGGATTTTTGACACACCCCATAATCCACTCTATCCATTTCTAGCTGAAATTCTGTTTCTCAACACTTTTTCTAAGAAATCCCATTCAATACGGTCGAAAGCCTTCTCCATGTCTAGCTTGAGAATCCACCCCTTCTGCTTTTTTACTCGATACTCTTCCACCGCTTCATTAGCTATAAGAATAGGATCCAAAATCTGCCTTCCTTCAATGAAAGCACTTTGGGAATGAGCAATGATATTAGGCATCACCGATTTTAGTCTTTCGGCCAGCACCTTTGCAATGACCTTATAAGTCACAGTAGTTAAACTGATTGGCCTGAAATCTCTGACTACAACTGCTACTTTCTTCTTTTGAATTAAGCAGATGAAGTTTTCTTTTATACAAGCATTAAGCCTTCCATTCTTGTAGAATTCCTCAAAGATGGAGTGGAAGCTTGCCTTAACCAGGTTCCAAAATTTCAACAAAAACTCAATGGTGAAACCATCTGGGCCAGGGGCTTTACATTTACCAAGGTTTTTTATGGCTGATCTTATTTCTGAAATTGAAAACTTAGCTTATAACGTCAAATTCTGGTTTGAGTTGATGCACGGCCAATCTAGGTTTAAGGGAATGCACCTCCTCCCCGGACATTTGAGAAAGATGCTACTATAGAAATTCAGGATTAGGCTTTCAATCTCTCTACAAGATTTAGTTGGCACCCCTTAATCATCTACTAGTTCAGAGATGAAGTTTCTTCTCTTTTTTGCTACTAAGAATCTATGAAAGAAGCTCGTATTTTCATCTCCCAATTTGAGCCAGTTCAACTTACTTTTCTGAATTAGATTAACTTCCTCCAGCCTATAGATATTAAATCAGATTTCAGAGAGGATCGAATTGCAATTTCACTATTAGAGAGGGTAGAACTTTCAGCAAGAGCGTCCCATTTTTCAATTTTTTTTAACAACCCCTCTTCTTTCCTTCTTTGATCTTCTTGGAATTTGGAATGCCAAGCCTTGACAACTGATTTCACCCTTTTCAATTTTTGATTAAGGGCAAATCCAGCCCAACCATCAACATCACGAGTCAACCAAGCTGTCTCGATGAGTTTGACACAATCCTTGTTGAGCAGCCAGCTGTTGCAGAATCTAAAAGGGAAGGGGCCCCAGCTAAATGAACCAGCTTCTAGTAAGATTGGATAGTGATTGGAGAAAGTACGGACTTGTCTGTTGGCTCTAGAGCTTTCAAACATCTTGTCCCAAGCTTTAGAGATGAAAAAGCGGTCTAATAGAGATCTTGAAACTGAAGCACCTTCCCTTGACCAAGTAAAATTGCCATTTCTCAACAGGACCTCCAGAAGTTTGGCTTGGTCTATGAAATCATTAAATTTCCACATACCTTTGGTGCTTCTGCCCACAGGGAATCTCTCGTGGGCCCATCTTGTAATATTGAAGTCTCCACCGATGCACCAAGCTTCCACACAATAATCTGAAAGAGAGAGTAGTTCTGGCCAAACAAATTTCCTTTCTTTGTAGTCATTTGGCCCATAAAACATTAGTGATCCAACAAGTCTTTCTACAAACAGTGGTGCATTTAATTGATAAAGAATACCCACCTTTCAAAATTTCTTCCACAGAAATCAAACTCAAGTCCCACATTGTCAGTAGTCCACCAGAAGTGCCATAAGATCCAACAAAATCCTAGCCTATCTCTTTGGAGCTCCAAAGGGATTCGATGAAGCTTGCTTCGAAACTTTCTTTTTTTTATTCTTGGATTAAAACTACTGATGGATTATGTTTCTTTAAAAATCGCTTGAGAGCCAATCTCTTATTAGCATCTTTTAGGCCTCTCGTATTCCATGACACAATTTTCGTTTTTGTAAACTGAAATTTTGAGTGCTGCCTCAGCAGTCAACTATCAATCCAATACAAGTCTGCAATCAGTGACTATGGACGTCAGGTGGGCTAGAAGATCAAACGAAATGGCTGGAGAAATGTTGTCGGGAACTATTGCTTCTGAAGGCTTTTCATCCTCTGTCTGAAACAGGGGATTTAAGTCGGTTATGAGAGGTGCTTTCCTTGGATCCTCTAATTCTTCATCTATATTGAACCAATCAGCTTCTTCACTACTCACGCTGAAAGGGGAATCAATGAGAGCTTCCCCCTTTATTTTTGAAGATGTAACCAAGGAGTATCTTGGTGAACCTCTCAGAAAATTTAACTCCGAATTAGGCAAGGAAAAAACAAAGTGTTCAAAGAGAGGAGGGTGGGAAGATAGGGGAGTTGACCTGATGTTTTGGAGCAGTCCTTGAGAAGAGGTGCGTCTAACTTCCAGCAAATCCGAATTTTGATCAACCAATGGTTTTTCTTTAAGGCAAGAATTCTTAAAAGAGTCCTTCAAGATGAAATGCTTTGGGAAAGTTACTTGTAGAGAACTTTTGGAGAAACTTTCCTAATTTCATCCCATCATCTTTTTCAAGCTCTTTTCTCTACATGTAGTGGAACTGATACCATTACTTTAGTTATCTACATGCTTCGCTTCAAGGGTGGAACTTAAAAGGAAAGGACAGAATTTTATGGAGATCGCATCCCATGCCCTGCTTTGGGAAATATAGAAAGAAAGAAACGGAAAAACTTTTGAAGATAAGTCCACACCTTGTGTAATTATGTACAGCTTACTTCTTCTTTATGGTGTCTTAGACACAAGGAGTTTTCTTGCAACTATAGCCTAGCGTTAATCCTGGAGGATTGGAAACTCGAGCTTTTTTGTTCCTCTTGGGAGGGGGCCCTCTCATCCCCTTTTTTGTGCCCCTCTTTTGAGTTTATTATATTTCTCTATTGTTTCCTATATATATATCGACACACTTTAACAGTTACTCTAGAAGCTCGTATTATAGCTTATAAGAGAGATTTTGACAAAAGAAGAAAATGAAAAATAGACAGGCAGGAAAAGAATTAGACCTCAGGTGCTAGATAACCGAGCCTTCTTCCACCAGCGTCATAGAAGAAGGAAAAATCCGAGGGGTCATCATAAGGAATGTAAGTGGGTTTGAATGACGCAAAATCAGCAAGGTAGAGCCAATTCCAAGAAGTAACAAGTACATTCTCACACTTAATGTCACCTACAAAGATGTAAAAGAGGAAAATAAACCAGCAAGTTAGGTTGGCATCCAGAAAATAGCACGAATCTACCACAATACTGAGCTAACCATGACAAATTCCTTTCTCGTGGCTTTGTTTGACTGCAAGGAGTAACTGCAATCAACCAGAAAATAAAGGAATTAAGAGAAATACGCATGATGATGATTTAAAAAAAAACATAGGCAATCAAAATTCTCAATATAAATGAAAAATGATGATGATGATAATAATATGACCTGAAATGCCAACCATTTCTTCTCAATGACACTGAGGAAAGGTCGAGTACTTAAGCGATCATGCAAATTGTTGAAGAAGTACTGCCTCAACACATAGGCTGCCTTATCTGTTTCTTGCCAAATCTGCAGATAACATGTCAGTAGAGCATGAGAAGAATCCAAACAAATAAGGATTCAAGAAGCAAGCTCCCTCCACCCCAGGTAAGGTACAGAATAACTCTATATCTTTTCACACGCTTCTCAACTCAAACAGCTACATTGTATCATCACGTACACAGTAACACTAAAATTTTCCACCCCTCTGAAACAAAATAGTGGGTCACACCCATCCCCACCCTAAGTTCCCCAAGAGCCTCTTTTGTATTAGCATCTTGATTAATTAACAGAAAGAAACAAATTATCACTCCCATCCTAATCCTAAGAATCTAAAGCAATTTGCTGAACTCAGCAGGATCAAATTAAGCTATAAGCCGATATTAGTTGGGCAAAACAGATAATTTCACGACCAGGAGAACTCCATCCATTTCCCAAATGTTATTAAAAACCACAAAAAGGGAAGTAAATTCCAAGAGCAATTGCAATTTCAACACAATGTAACAAGTGCGTATTAAAGAAACCTGGAATGGCCAAACGTGAGGGTGGGGAAGGGCAAGGAAAATCTCTTTGATCTGAGAGAGACGGCGCTCATACTCTTTGAGATCGATGGAGTCGCCTCGTTTGAAGTAAACCTTGACGAGGACTAAGCCCTCATCGTGCTTGCAAAGAATCGACTTCAAAAACCGACCTCGCCCAAGTACCTCTTTGAGAACCAAATTGTAGCTGGAAGGTAGGTCATGAAGGTAGAACTCCAAGTCGGAGACTTGGGTTGTTCTTGCAATTTTGTTGCCCATTCTATTGACTCGAATTCTGTCCTGAAATTTTCATCGGTGTTATTATCGGTGCTTCCGTAGTCTCTGAAGATGAGACGACGGTGCACTCTCAATCGGTGGTTGTGTTCCTCCGACGGCCTTCCAAACTCTTCAGCCTTCAGCGATAATTTGTTAATATAGGTTTGCGTGGTTGTGTGTGTTTCATATTCATCGGAGTTTTTGGGTGCCGCAAAACTTGGCTCCTCCGTGATTTTCCCATCTGCAGTTTAGAGTCATCCACCGGTTCGGTTTTTTTCGTTAACAAAAGCTTTTCCCTGATTCGGAAAAAGAACCGAGATATTCCATCCATAAATGGAAAGTTTCATAAAATAACCCAAAAACTAAAAACTTTTCTATTGATCAACTCTTTCTAAAAAATTTCCTATGTGATAGCTTGTAGAAATACAAGCTATTATAGCCTTTATTTAAAATTATGAGGGTTGATGAACAGAATATGCGTTGATATTGATAAGAATTCTTGTTGAAAAATGAGTTTGCGTTGATCAGCGCTTAAAACTCTCGCTAACCCTATATCATGCGTTATCTTGCATCAAAATGTCTATTTTTGTAGTTATCACAGGAATCAATCGCATGCGTTGATCCCAGGCCATCGCAAAGTTGATCGAATGCGGTGATTTTCATAAAGACAAGTTCATCGCATGGAATGCTACAACTATAGAGTGATAGTCGGATAGAGGATGATTACAAAGTGGGTGGGATACGTTGATACTTCAAAAGACGCAATTATGACTCATACCTTGGGCGTGTCAAATAGATAAGGTTATGATGACATTTCACCTACCACAACAAGGATGGTAGAGATTCAGTGCAGGATTACCAATGTTGTCGGCGTTTGAGCTCTATAAATAGAGCCTTGAAGCCCAAATTCAAAGCATATAAGTCTCTACCTTAGGCAGATTCTTGTGATCACAGACGATAGCATGAGCAGACAGTCTTTGAGTGTTCTTCATTCCCTCAACTATTTTCGATTAATGACCGAAGCTTCACCGGAGATAGAGCTCGAGAGAGACTACTCCACCGCCCATCCATGGCACCACCGGCAGCCTTGACATACATCTGATGGAAGCAAGAGATTGTCTACATCTAGCCCTCCACCTCTCTTCTTACCTCTATATTGTATTACATTTTGGCTTAAGACATTAATACATTTTGTAATCAATGCATCTCTCTAGTTCCTTCAACACAATTTTCATCTTCTTCTACTTTATCATCTTTTACGTTCATTTTAATGAGTTAAGTGAAGATTGCAAGAGTTATCGCATATTCAATCATGTGGCATAAAGATATGACGTATGTAGCAACCCATCGAAAGGTATATGTTGCGCGAGTATTGTGAGTCAATCCTCTTTACTTAATGTGAGGCTATCGCAATGCCTGTTTATGAGTTGAGTAGTTATAACCAACTGCTCGAGAGGGTAAGTAGTGGAACTCGCTAAACAAAGTGAGTAGCGTTCCTAAAGATGGGAATAATTTTATGTTCAACGCAACCATGCGTTATAGAGATATAAGCATGCGACTGACCACTGAGAGGTATGCGATGTGCGAGCTAGGATTACCCTTGCAACCAAACTTAATGATTTGGTGAAACTTTCTCCCCCAACCCTACTTCTCCATGCATCTCTACCAATCCTCATAGTCAAACTTCAATTGCTTAGTCTGTTTAGCTAGAAGTAGGAGTAGTGCATGGCTAATTAACTTCTTTTTTTTTTTTTTATTCACCGCCTCAAACACATCACTTTACAAGCATCCTTTAGTTGCAAGTCCCTATGTTCGACCTCGGATCTTTCCGAGAAACTTGCGTTCTCGTTATACTTGGCGAGAGAGTAAGAAAACTTTTGGCAGGAACGTATGATCATCGCATAAATGACTAACGCATACTGCATAACCTTTAGATTATCGTGTGATCATCACATCGCATATTTTTCTTATCAATGCATGACCATCGATGCATATTAAATCATCAACAAAACAATAATTATATTTTCCTTCCACCACTATGCTAAATTTTTCTATAGATGAACTATTTCTAAAAAAAAAATCTATGGACAAATTCTTTTAAAAACCTTTCCATGGCTGACATTTTTGGCATGTAAAATATCAGTTTTACCCCTACTTTTAAAACATCTTCTCAACCCCCTACCTTCTTCCTCCTTCAACGATTTCTTCAGCGATTGTATTCAATGTAACACCAACATTTCACCAAAGCATTTATTCTCAACTAATAGTCTACCAACATCATTGAATGTTATCAATATCAAGAATGGGGCAAGTAATGGAAGGTCACTCATAGTTATTCACAACACTTTCAGTTGAACTCCTCAACTTCTTCTCCATTGTTCTCTCAGAGTTTCACTTCAATATTCTCGCCGTCGATCGCTTTCATCAATCATTCAGTTCATTGTGTCTTTTGGTATAGAGCAAGATCGTTCGTCAGAAATGAAAACTAAGAGAACGTAAGTGTTTGCGAAGTATTTTTCTTACAAGATCCCTTTCATAAAGATAGGAATCGCTCACCATAATGTAAGTGATCGTTTATATATAACTAAACGATCTCTTACATATAACTAAACGATCTCTTACATTAATATGGGTGATTGCTTAGAACTTACTAGGTGATCGCTCATAATTGATTGGGCGACCTTCTATAGTTTACTGGCCGATCTCTTAAAACTTACTAGGCAATTACATGCTACTTACTTGACGATCACTTACTTTAATAGCAATTTGAATACAATTGTCAATTTTCTGATTGCAGATCAATGTCACTACTTCGCATCTTTGTACGGTTTTTGGGAAATGGGACCAGTACGAAAGCAATTATGTTGAAGGTCATATGAAAGGCTTGAAGGTCATAAATGATATAACGTGTTGTGAATTAGTGAGTATTTTACACCAACGAATGAATATTGATTCGAATATGTTTGATATACACATCAAATGTTGTTACAGTCTATTGGTCCCGACTCTCCCAATTAACATAGGTGATGATGAAGATTTCAGCTTCTTTTTAGAAGGCAGTGATGCATCCTAGATGCTATTGTTTGTATCTGTTACACCTCACAAGAGTCATGGAGTAGACACTGTTAGTATGTACCAACGGTGCAATCTAACGATTCAATCATTCCAACTAATTAAAACTTTGGGTTTGCAACCATTCTAACATATGATATTCCCACCATGGCTTCATTAGACGAGAATATTAAGCCATGTAACCTAGAGGAAGATAAAAATGAAGATTGGATTGGTCACAACATCCAATCTAGATGCACTCCAAAGTTTGTTCTGACCACATATACGGACAATCTTCGAGACCACAAACAATTCCAACACCTTCCATTGATGTTCTAACCCCATCTACTCTCATCCCATCAGTGTGATGACTTTCAACTCAAATGAATTCCACTATTCCAACCCAACTATATATAGATATACCCAAACTATCGGAGGGCCCATTGTATGACGACCTCATCACAATACCTCATGACTATCTGAATGATGACAATGTAAAGGTTGGTCAAATTTTCTTTTCAAAATATGACTTTTCAGTTGAATTGTCAATGTTTGAAATAAGAAAGAACTTTGAATACCGTGTAAAAGAGTCAACAAATAGTTTGTTAATTGTACGGTGTTTAGTGGAGGAATGCAAGTGGAAGGTTTGTGCAAAAAAACAGAAGGAAGTGATTCCTTCATAGTGACGAAGTATTCAAGCATCTATACATGCACTATTGAAATGAGAATGGGTAATCACCAACAAGAAAAAAGTTGGGTTATTGGACATTTAATCAAGTCCAAATACGATCAAGTTGGTCGAATATACCGCTCAAGGGATATAATTAAAGATGTTCGTCGAGAAATGGGGTGAATATAACCTATAGACGGGCTTATCAGGCCAGAAAGTAAGCATTGGTGTACACACAAGGATCGCTAGAAAGATCATGTATTGTTAACGCATATGGTGAGGCACTAAAACTTGCAAATTCAGGCACGATCTTCAAGGTTGAAATAGAAGACGAATGATACTTTAAGTACGTCGTCATGACATTGAGTCCATGTATTAAGGGATTCTTGAATTGCATCCACCCTGTAATCGTTGTTGATGTCACTCATTTGCATGACAAATACAAAGGTATGTTATTAATAGGAACATGTATTGATGACAATAACAACACATATCATATCGCATCCAGTATTGTAGATGGTGAGAATGATGCATCGTGGACTTGGTTCATGACCATTTAAAGGCTTTGATTGGAGACATTCTGAATTTAGTGATTATATCATATTGTCACATCTCCATTAGAAAGGTTGTCTCAAGTATATTCCTCGAGGCATTTCATGCCCTATATATATAACGCATTCGGAATAATTTGGTGGGCATATTCAAGAATAAGGATATATCCATCACTTTTATCTTGCAGCCAAAGCCTATAGGATATCAGAGTTTCAGATATATTGCACTAAGCTCCATCAATATCCTACGGTGATAACCTATCTTGAGGAAGTTGGACTACAACAGTGGGCAAGGGTGTATCATGTTCATTTCAAGTGTGATGAGTTGATGATGAATATAGTAGAATGTCTCAATGGACGGTGTTGATATGGCCACCAGTTGTAGACTAACATTCATGATGTCTTCATGGATGTAGTTTGGTATGGATTCGAAACGTATATCTTGCAATTGTACAGGTCAATGGCAGTCATGAGCCAATGTTGGTTGCCCAAATATGAAATCCACTTCCATTTATGTAGGTATGTAGTCTTCATGTTGTCCAAGCACATAGTTAAGGAAGTAGAAATTGTCTGCCTATAACTTCATATGTGTTCCCTGATTAGTCCAGATTGCCACGTTTCTGTCAATCATTGTCACACCATTCGGTCGAATCTTTGAAGAAATTCCTTTTGACTCCACAAGGGCATCCTACGAAAATACCAAGCGAGATTATAATTGTTGGCTACCAATAATAAGTGATTTCAACTACACTAATATGTACCATGAAGCTTAAATCCACCACAGTGAACCGATATTGACAAAGTTCAGGTCTAGAGTGCAATCTACGGTGAACGTTCATCAATAGAATGTTCTTTTCTAAGACAAATAGTTAACCGATAATATAATTGTAAGTGATTCAGTATAAAACCATAAATGATCATATAGATAATCATAAACGATCGTTTAGTTATTCCTCAACGATCATTTATATAAGCATAAACGATCGTTTACATAATCATATATGATCATTTAGATAGTCATAATGATCATTTAGATAATCATCAATGATCGTTTAATTAATCATAAACGATCGTCTAGCTAATCATAAACGATCATTTATCTAATCCTAAGCGATCGTATATATAAAGACTAGGCGATCAAATAAAGGGATTTAGAAATGCCCACATCTTCAATCACCCATGTGTTTTTCTCAAATGTTTTGAAGGACTCCATGGTCTGAATGGTATACACTATTGGTTTAGCAAGCATGGTCCGAAAGGTATACCTAATCCCAATCATCCGTGTGTTTTAGCAAGCATGAAGTGGAAGAAAACATAATTATTAAGCACTTTAATTCATTAATTTTAGCAATAAAATCAGCATGTTCATACAAAATGAAGAGGGTTTCATAAATACCTTTGAAGAACTCTTTAGATCTTCGAATTATGCTCCAATCTCCTCAGCAACTGATCATGAACCACCACAAGATCTTTCCTACTATTTTTTAGAACCTTAGATTGAGTTGTGGGACTCAAAATGAGCTGAGATTTAGAGGAAATTTGAGAAGAAAAGATAAACAATGCAAAGAAAAACCAATAACCTTTCTTCAGTTTATCTTAGCTCTCTAATTCACCTTGCATGCACCTTAATCAACTGAAATCAATTAATTTTATGTAGTTTAACCATGCAATCATATTGCATATTAAGAAGACAACTCCTACTTCATCAAATTGGAATGGTTTTGAGTGGGAATTACGGTGGTTTACATACAAATAGGGAAGAACCCATTTTTAGTGGATTTGTCCAAAAATCCAATTTCTCTTTGATTTTGAAATTTAATTCAAAATTAAACTTAAAATTTAGTTTTAATTGTTTTATTAATTTTATAAAAATTAATTTCAATAATTAATTAATTAATTTAATATCAAATATTAAATTAATTAAACACCCATTCCACCACCATGAATCCTTATTCATGAAATTAATATTTAAATCATATTTAAATATTAATCAATTCTCCAATATAGTTCAATTCTTCAATTTCATGAAATTAATATTTAAATCATATATAATTACTAATTCCCTCAATTTGAATTTAAACGTTTCAAATTAATTCATCACACAATTCCAAGGTTTATTCTGTTTGTGAGCTAGTAGGGGATCTAATAAACCTACAGATCATGGGCCCTAACGATCTGAAATTAATTGGCTAAACACTTTAAATCAAATTAATCCTCATTCCTTAACTACCGGGTCACTCCACTAAAGCTCAGTAGTTGCACTCCTCTCACTGTAGATATATTGTGTCCACTCGATATAACCATAATTAGTAAGTTAACCCTTCATAGATTGTTCGTAATAACGGTTGGGTCAATAGCTATTTTACCCTCGAGATTACCTTTTGTTTTTCATGTTCCATTGATCCTTTAATGAACAATTGGCTTGAGATCCAATCATTAAATCGAGTCCCTCTCGGGTCAATGAAAAGGTGGGGCCCCTTGTTCAAGACTTGGAGTCAACACTTAAGTGAACATCTTCTCTACTAACCCCGACAATGGGTATGAGTGAATTCCATCTTGCACCCTATGTCCCTAGCTATTTACCCGGTCTTACCCCTAAAATGGGATGCTTATTGAACCAACGCTGTTAAAGCAACCCTCACTTATGCAAATCTAAGGATAATCCCGAATAAACAGGAGTTCATAGTTAGCTCAGGATTAAGGTTAAGTTACATAGGTCATCACTTTGAAATAGTCAGTCACGTTATAAAGTAAGAGTGACTTATTTCTTGGTTCGATATTATGCAAACTCATTACACGAGACACCCTACTCCTCATATCAATATATGAACGAATCAAGATCACTTCATTTGTAGCACTTTATAGTAAATTATAACAACTATAGAGTGGGTCGCATCCGATAGTGTTACCAGAATAAGGTACCCAATCTTATTTATCCATTTTGACTATTTACTCTTATGTCTCCACATAAAGTTCAAGTACTCATATAATAGCCATGGATCTTTAGTTTATTGGATTTAAGTTTTTACAAGTGTAATTTACATATTCAATAATAGTTTTATTGAAATAAACATTAATAACATCTTTATTGATAATGGAATATGTTTAACATTACAAATTGTGGGTTTTAGGACATACAACCTAACAAACTCCCACTTGGACTAAAACTCCAGTGGATATATATACAATGTTGAGTAATGAGAGAATAAATACAATAAACTAGGGCATCAGATACCCAATACTTCTCCCACTTACCCTAATTCTATCTATTTTGCAGTCCTAGTCCCACTAGGTAACCCTCAAACACTTTAGCCAAGAGGGTCTTTGTAAATGGATCAACTAAGTTGTCTTCGGAGTCTATTTGCATGATGATCATGTCTCCTCTATGTACTATCTCTCTGATGAGATGGTACTTTTGTTCGATGTGCTTTCCACATTTATGGCTTCGTGGTTCTTTGGAGTTGGAAACTGCTCCACTATTATCATAATACAGAGTGATAAGTAGATGCATATTTAGAATGACTTTAAAATCGGTTAAGAACTTTCTGAGCCATACCGCTTCTTTAGCTACTTCACTGGTAGCTACATACTCAACTTCCATGATGGAGTCAGCAATACAAATTTACTTGATACTCATCCATACTATTGCTCCTCCATTCAGAGTGAATACTGACCCCGTAGTCGATTCCCTAGAATCTATATTGATCTGAAAGTCAGAATAAGTGTATCCAGTAAAGATTAAATCCTTGGCACCATACACGAGCACATAATCCCTCGTTCTCCAAAGATACTTGAGGGTGTTTTTAACGGCAATTTAATGATCATATCCAGGATTGGATTGATATCTGTTAACAATTCCAACTGCATAGCATATGTCGGGACGAGTACACAACATGACATACACTAAACTCCCTACTGCTGTGATGCATATGGAATTCATTTCATAACCTCAACCTCTTGAGATGTCTTAGGACACCGTTCCTTAGACAGATTAATTCCATGTCTAAAAGGCAACATATCTTTCTTGGAGTCTTGCATTTTATATCGAGATAACATATTGTCTATATAAGATGCCTAAGACGAGGCTATCGTTCTGTTCTTATGGTTCCGAACGATTTGGATCCCAATAACATACTGTGCATCTCCCAAATCTTTCATTTAAAATTTCGTGGCTAGCCATCTCTTAATGTCAGTTAGAAACTCTATTTCATTTCCAATGAGCAGAATATCATTAACATATAGAACCAGAAAAGCTACAGTTTTGTTGACAATCTTCTTGTAAACACAAGGTTTGTCAATATTCTGTTCAAAGTCATAAGATTTGATCGTAGTATCAAATCTCATATTTCAGGATCGAGACGCTTGTTTTAACCCATAAATGGATCTATTAAGCTTGCAAACCTTTTACTGTTGACCATGTTTGATAAACCTCTTTCATTGAGACATATAGATACTCTCTTCAAGATAACCATTCAAAAAAGTTGTCTTGACATCCGTTTGCCAGATTTCAAATCATAAAAGTGGCAATGGATAAGAGTATCCTAATAGACTTGATCGTGGTAACCAGAGAGAAGGTTTCTTCATAGTCCACCCCCTCTCTTTGGGTAAACCATTTTGCCATGGGTCTAGCTTTGTAGATCTGTACCTTACCAGCTTAGTTGTTTTCTCTTGTAGATCTATTTGCAACCAATGGGTTTTACCCCTTCTAGTTGATTAACAAGATCCCATACTAAATTGAAGTACATTAACTCCATTTCAAAGTCCATGACTTTTATCCATTGATCCTTATCCACATCACCTATTACTTGTTTAAAAGTCAATGAATCCTCTAAAACATCATCAGGTATGACGATCTGAGTTTCGATTAAACCCATGTACCGATCAGACTGTTGCATAACCCTCCTATTACGTCGAAGCTTCTCAGCTTTTGAGAAGAATGTGAAGTAATAGTTTCATCAACAACTCTTGTTGAAGGACTTGCTCGATCAACAACTCTTATTGATCTATCTTTAGTTTCTTTGGACATCTCACTTAATACTAGTTTACTGTGAGAGTGATGATTTTTAATGTGGTCTTCCTCAAGGAATGTTGCATTTGTTGACACAAATACTTGATCTTCTCAAGGATCATAAAAGTAATCACCTTTTGTCTCTTTAGGATAGCCTACAAATAGGCATACTTTTGAACAGCATTCCAGCTTCTTTGGATTTTTCACCAACACATGTGATGGACATCCCCAAATCTTGAAGTGACGTAAAATACCTTTAGGTCCTCTCCATTACTTGCAAAGTGTTTCTGAAACACTTTTCGAGGGAACCATGTTCAATATATACACTGCAGTTTCTATTGTGTGACCCCAAAAAGAACTTGGCAACTGGACATAACTCATCATAGATCGAACCATGTCCAATGGGGTTCTATTTCTCCTTTCTGCAACACTATTTTATTGAGGTGTGTCAGGTGCTATGAGTTGAGACTGAATTCCATGTTCTATCAAATAGTCTTGGAATTGTAGGTTCATGTACTCACCACCTTAATGTGATCGAAGTGTTTCAATCTTTTTACCTATTTGGTTTTCAACCTCTACCTTACATTCCTTGAACTTTTTAAGTGTATCGAACTTATGATGCGTTAGGTAAATATAGTCATATCTTGAATAATCATTGATGAAGCTGATGAAATATTCATACCCTTCTCTAGCTTTAACGTTCATCGGATCACAAAGATCTTAATGTATCAACTCTAAGGGTTTTTTATTCTAAGACCTTTTCCAGTCATCTTACCATCAAGACAAGATTCACATGACGATAAAAAGCTATATTCTAACTGGTTTAGAAGTCAACTCTTAACCAATCTCTCAAACCTATTGAGATTAATGTGACCTAGTCTTAGGTGCCAAAGATAGGCCTTTGGAGAAAATTTCCTTTTTTTATTATGAGGTTCAGTTGTTTTAAACATCTCTATATTCAAAACTATCTCAATTGATTTTAACACATATAAGTTATTTTCTAGGTTTGCATAATAGAATTTATTTCCTTTCGAAATAATGAACATTTCATTATTTTCAAAAGAGATTTTATAATTTTGTTCAAGCAAACATGAGATAGAGATTAAATTCCTTTCCATAGAAGGAATGTAATAAAATTTTCAAGAAAATGTGTTTATGTCCAACGAATAACTTTAAATCTCCCACTACTCTAGCTGAAACAACCTTTCTGATCCCTACTTTAAAGGTTGTCTCTCCTTTTGTAAGTTGTCACCAGGAACTAGTTTCCCGAGCAAAAATACAGATATGATTAGTTACTTCTGAATCTATTATCCAGGATAACTTATCATTTTCTACTAAGCATGTCTTAATGACAAGTGCCTTTGCAGAAAAATTGGGAAATTGAGGACATTCCTCTGTCATGACATATTTTAAATCATCATCTGCTAGTATATTTGATTTCCATGTTGATTTATCGTTAAACATGTCAAAACAAATTCTAATTAGTGAATTGATTTTAAATCCAATCATGTTTTAGTGAAGTAACAATGTACTCAAATTTCATTATTTTATTTGCAATGATACTATAGTGAATCAGAATAAGTGCTACCGTGGAGCAGTCAAATACTCTTTTATTAAAGCAAGACATTCTTGACTAAATACTATCTCCATAATAACTCATATTCCGATAGACATTTGGTTACCTTTTTGGTTCAATAACTTACTAACATCTAGTAATTATGTAAGTGTAACCTTCTATTTTCAGATCTTAGAGATTAGCGGCCCCAACGATGCTACCGAATTGGAGAGTCAAAGTTGGGAAACGACCTAAGAAATCTTATCCATTTATGGAGTTTAGGTTGTTCTGAATCCTATGTTACAACCCTCCGAGGGGATAGTCGTGGTTGGCGACTAGCTAATGTTGACTTAAAGAAGACAACAGGCATAATATAGGAATCTCACGGTCCAAACTAACGGAAGAGATCGCAGGATACGTTGACATACATCCTTCACCCACTTACTATGAACTACTTCCCCTATTCACCTTGATATTGGCTCACGAAAACACTTTCCGAATGGAGATCACTCCCAGGATGACAGGAAGCGTTGCATGGATCTCATGGTGTGAACATTTAGGGACGTGAGAGTTAAGAACAACATAACGTATATGTTATTAATCTTCTACTAAGGTGTTCTATTTGTTTTGGGGTAAATCTTTACTTTGGTATGTTTTGGCTAATTAAACGACCTAAGTCTAGGTGATAAACCAGTTTTTACACCGCTCACATATGCTCATAAAACCGATTAACAACGCATGATTATTCGACCATAGTCTCCAGGTAGGAGGTGTTCCGTAGACCGTCAACTTAAGTACCTCCAGCCTTAGACAGGATTATATACCGGTTGAGTTTGTAACCATATTTTTACGAGATAACAATCTATTTTAACTATTAAAACAAGTGGTTAACCTACATGAACATGCAAATTATTTTTGTTATAGATTTTAAATGTCTAACCCAATTTTATAACAACTTATAAAACTTTAAACATTCTTTATATCCATAACATTTATCAAGTATTTCATGATTTAATATAATACTTATAACATACTTTCTCAACTTATAAACCCTAAAAATGCATACTATATATCATAACTCCTTATAACATACTTTCAATGCATGTAACATGCTTCTTATGATGGGATTTTAAATCTACATGGCATACTATATTCACATACAAGATTTATTTAATTATAACATACATTACATACATAAATAATTAAACTTATACTGATATGGACCAGTTTTGGCATTTCAAGCAAGCAAAAGGCCTAAATTATTACAAAAATCAGCAAACCCGACTTTAAAACACTTCTAGATCGTACAAACCGACTCAAACCATCAGAACGGACCTTCAAAGCATCAAAATGGGCTGAACCAGTCTGGAAAGGGTTGAATCGAACCTCCCTGACTCAAATCGGCTGAATTGGTTCGCTTGAATCGTCGGTTTAGGTCATGCGTGCGCTTTTGGGCTGGGACGAACAACATTGTGATGTCTAGAATTCAAGATGAGCAGCGTTGCAATGCTGCCTGCCAGTGGCTTCATGTCTTATTTTCTAATGTTGACCACTTTTACTTCTTTCTTCAACTACATCCTAATTGCATTTCTAGTGACTCCAATTGAATTACAGACACTTATACACACTATAAGGCCCATCAAACAAGATCCAATTATAAGAATTACAACATAATTGAGGAGAATTTAATGCCAAAACTGAGAAAAACCATATCAGTTCATCATTTTCATACGACTTATGAAGTACACCCACCATGCATTAACACGAATTGAGTGCCTAAATCATTCATTCTCCGATACTAATTGTTGGTTTTAGCAAGCATGCAGTGGAAGAAAACAAAAACATTAAGCACTCTAATTCATTAATTTTAGCAACAAAATCAACATGTTCATACAAAATGAAGAAGATTTCATAAATACCTTTGAAGAACTCTTTAGATCTTCGAATTATGCTCCAATCTCTTTAGCAACTAGTCATGAACCACCACAAGATCTTCTCTACTATTCTCCAGGACCTTAGGTTGAGTTGTGGAACTTAAAATGAGCTGAGATTTAGAGGGAATATGAGGAGAAAAGATTAACAATGCAGAGAAAAACCAAGAACCCTTCTTCAATTTATCTTAGCTCTCTTTTTCACCTTGCATGCACTTTAGTTAGCTGAAATCAATTGATTGTATGTAGTTTAACCATGCAATCATATTGCATATTAAGAAGACAGCTTCTACTTCATCAAATTGGAATGGTTCTAAGTGGGAATTGAGGTAGTTTACATGTAAATGGGGAAGAACCGATTTTTAGTGGATTTGATCCAAAAATCCAATTTCTATTTGATTTTGAAATTTAATTCAAAATTAAACTTAAAATTTAGTTTTAATTGTTTTAGCTAAACTGAAATTTTATTAATTTTACAAAAATTAATTCAATAATTAATATTAAAAATAATTAATTAATTCTATTAATTTAATATCAAATATTAAATTAATTAAACACCAATTCCACTACCATGAATCCTTATTCATGAAATTAATATTTAAATCGTATCTAAATATTAATCAATTCTCCAATTTCGTTTAATTTAAACGATATAATTACTAATTCTCTTAACTCAAATTTGAACATTTCAAATTAATTCATCAAGTTATTCCAAGGTTTATTCTGTTTATGAGCTAGTATGGGATCTAATAGACCTACAGATCATGGGCCCCAACGTTCTAATTAATTGGCTAAATCCTTTAAATCAGATTAATCCTCATTCATTAACTACCGGGTCACTCCACTAAAGCCCAGTAGTTGTATTCCCCTCACTATAGATATATTGTGTCCATCGATATAATCATAATTGGTAAGTCAACCCTTCATAGGTTGTTCGTAATAACAGTTAGGTTAATAGTTGTTATGTTTTAGCCCAGATATTACCTTTTGTTCCTTATGTTCCATTGATCCTCTAATGAACAACTGGTTTGAGATCCAATCATTAAACCGAGTCTCTCTTAGGCCAATGAGAGGGTGAGACCCCTTGTTTAAGACTCGGAGTCAGTACTTAAGGAAACAACCTCTCTACTAACCCTTCAGCGGGTAGGAGTGAATTCTATCTTGCACCCTATGTCCCCAGTTATCTATTCGATCTTACCCCTAAAATGGGAGACTTATTGAGCCAGCACTGTTAAGTCAACCCTCACCTATGCAAATCTAAGGATAATCCTGAATAAACACGATTTCATAGTTAGTTCAGGATTAAGGTTAAGTTATCTAGGTCATCACTTTGAAATAGTCAGTCTTATACTGTAAACAACGTTATAAAGTAAGAGTGACTTATTTCTTGGTCCGATCTTATGAAAAGTCATTGCATAGGACGCCCCCACTCCTCATGTCAATACATGAATGAATCAGGTATACCTAGGGCTGAGATTTGGGACGTAATTCCTATCATATAGTTCTGGAATCTTGAGTCCATATACTATCCACCACGATTAGATCGTAGTGTTTTTATATTTTTACCTAACAAGTTTTCAACTTCAGTCTTGTACTCCTTGAACTTTTCAAGAGCTTCAGATTTGTGTTGCATTAGGTATAGATGCTCATATCTAGAATAATCATCTATGAAAGAGATGAAATATTCATACCCTCATTGTGCTCTTACATTCATTGGACCACAGAGGTCTGAATGTATAAGCTTCAAGGTCTCTTTGGCTCTATAACATTTTCCAGTAAAAGGTAGTTTTGTCATTTTGCCTTCAAGGCTCGACTCACATACAGGTAAAGAGTTTTCTTCTAAACCATTTAGAAGTCCACTTTTCACCAATCTCTCAATCCTATTGAAATTAATGTGACCTAACCTTAGATGCCAAAGATTGACATTTTCTTTATGAGAACCCCTCGGTCTTTTAATAGTTTTTGCCGTTTTGAAAATTTTAGTATTTAACACGACTTTTATAACTAATGGTCTTAGTACATATATGTTACTTTCCATTGAACCAAATCCTAGTTCCGTTCCATTCTTAAAAATAAGTACTTTATTTTCAGAGAAGGATAAGGAATATTTTTATTCAATCAAACAAGAAATAGAAATTAAGTTTCTCTTTATATAAGGAACTACATATATATCATCTAATAACATGTATCATTTCTTTTCCAAAAATAACTTAAGTCTGCCTACAACAATAGCTGAAACGGCCTCACCAGTACTGATGCTGAGAGTCATCTCTCTAGCTACTAATTGTCTCCAGGAATTAAATCCCTGATAGGAAGAACATACGCGATTAGTAACTCCTGAATCAACTATCTAGGCAGAATCATCATTCTCTACTAAGCATGTCTCCAAGACAAATAAATCTGATTTATTTTCTTCTGAGTTCTTCCTTTTCTGGAGAGTAGTGGGATCAGCTCCACAACCCATATCATAAACTCCAAGTTTCATCTCAAAGGACAATCCTCGTTGATTAACTTCACTAGATTTAGCAACATTTGCTTTCTCTATTTGTCCTTTGACATTCAATATGGACTAGGGTTTATTTAGAGAGCTGACATTACTAGTTTTGTTGTCATCAATCCCATTTAGCTTTAATTGTAAGAACTCTTACTCAAACAATTCTTGCATTGATTGCATGATCTAATGTGCAATAACCATATTCTCAAATCTTTTGGCTAAGGCATCAGGTATGCTTGCCAAAATGTAGACTCGGACCTTATCATTAACTTTTGTCCACATTCCGTATGCATTGAAAACATTTCGTATTGCATTAAAGGTTGGGACTTCAGGACAATCCTTAGTCAAGACGATGTTGAGGTCGTTAACCATGGAAAAAAAATTAATTGAATCTTTCCAAATTGTATAATTAAAATCGGTCAAGCTACTAGAGGCAAATAACGAAAAAAATATATATAATTTGAAATTTTTGTTGAAAAGAAACAAATATCCAATTAATTTTAGCATAAACTACATGAACCCCATATAACATCTAATTTTTGCAATGATACTTCAGTGATTTAGGACAAAAGTCACCGAAGTGTAGTCAGTTATACCTTCATTGAACTGAGACTTCCTTAACTGATTATTACATCAGAATAACTCTTATTCTTATAACAATCAGTCATCATTGATTTGGTCAAGAAATCATTAACTAGCTTAACAATTTATCATAAGTGCGACCCTTCATTTTGGACCCTAAAGTTCTGCCCAAATGAGTCAACCAAAGGGAATAACTGATTGGGGCAAAACCTAAAGCGATCATATCTATTTCTGGAGTTTGCCTTTATATTGACCTAATGCACAAACCATCAGAAGGGGGACACTCTCAAGGTGCCTCGAGGCCGTGCAAGAAGATCTTACAGTGCAAATCAATGAAGCAGACCATAGAACATGTTGACACACATCCCTCTCCCACTTACTATAGTACTCTCTCCATTCACCTTGACATTGACCCATGCAAATACGACAAACAATCGAGACAAATTTAGCTCTCAGACGAGCTAGGACACGAGTAAAGGCTATCGATGGCGTACCTAGTTAATGCGTATAAATAATCAAGTGAAATGAAATATTCATGGAAAAAAGAATGATAATTAAAAAAATGAAATAAATATAGATAAATATAAAGTGGGATGGAAAAAATAGAAAATCACTAGAACAAAGTTGAGTAGAAAAACTTATTAGATATCATTGCTTCTGTGGTACAGATATCTAAATTTTCTATTTTTATATACTTTTTCAGACCTATTGCCGATACTAAGTAGCAGCCAAAAAATTGTATCCATTTTTCATGATATTATGCATGGATCAAGTATATCATGGCGAATTCTTCATAAAGAATTGTGTCTTCCATAATGGAATCTGATAAGTGAGATTTCGAGTAAGTGTTTACATAATCTTCTTTTGTCTGAAGAAATGATTCATCGAAATAATGAATCACCAACGATATCGACACATCTGAGATCGCCAAATGTTCGGGAGTTTCTCTGTTCAATCCTTTTCCTTCTTCTTGTTGTTATATATCTCATTCGTACACATCTTCTCTTTGTCTCTCTAGCCTAAGTGAGCTACAGACAGAGTTCAAAAAGGTCAAATCTTTGATGATTCCATCATACATGATTGAGTTGCGAAAACTTCTGGATAGGTATCCCACATCTGAACTGAATTATTTGTAGTTAAAGAATCTATTTCTAGTTACTTTAGAACAATTAGAAGATTCTCTAAAAGAAATACGGGGTTATGCTTCTGGTGGCAACATGCTATGGGGTGTGGATGCAAGGCTGCTCCAAAATTAGCTTCATAGGGGGAGGCTCTCAAGGCGCCTCAAGGCCAAGCATGAGTCTCACGATATGAACATTAAGGGAGAAATATGAGTGAAAATTGATGTATTGTATACATATTTTTCTCTCATTGAGTATTTTAATAACCTGGGATTTATTTAACTTAGGAAAAATACGGCTAATTATTTTTACTAAGTGATTGTTTTTTTCTTTTGGCAAAAGTATTGTAATTAAAGTGTGGGGTGAGGGAATCGAATCTCAGACCTCGATAATACAAGCACTTTGCCAATTGAGTTATGCTTTTGTTGGCCTATTAAGTGATTGTTATGTGTGCCCAAAAGTAGCACTTACGTTGGATAGTTAAACAATTGTGATTAATGTTCGTTAATCACTTTAACAAGCTTCAATCAACAATTGCATACTTGTAGCAAATCTATCTAATTCACCTTTTCAAGTCAGTTCCCAGGTAGGATTGTTCCGTTTCCGTCAGCTTAAATACCCCAGCCTAGACAAAACTAACCTTAGACAAAAGGTCCCTAATAGATACGTTTGCTACAAATTTAATCTTTTATTAAAATTAATTTAATCCTATTAAACTGATTAAAAAGATTATACTAATTTCTAATCTCATTAGAAATTTGTGATCTTAGGTCTATGTGAATCATATTTTAAAGCTATTTTTAAAAAATGATTTTACCTAAGTTTGCATGCAATTACGAGTTATTGATTTTAATTTATAATTTCATTTAATTATAACTTTTATAAAAGAAATGAAATAAATTAAAATCATACAATTGCATTCATTGACATACTTGGTAAATTATAACAATTATAAATTACTTAAGGTAGTGTCATGCTTCATGCAATTTCATTTCATTACTAACTATATATAATATTTATATAATAAGGTAATGAACTAATTAATAACATCCACCCATACACACATACAACTATATAGTATAACACCTATAATATAAATGATGCATGGCTATGTTATTAATGTATGCAAACATATACTATAACACTTATATTATATGATGCATGAGCATGCTATAAAAATTAAATCATGCAATTATATATTGTAACATCTATAATATAAATGATGCATGAATAATACATAACCTATGGTGGGATTTTTACGATATGATATACGTTATGGCATATATAAATTTTAAAAATAAATCATACATCAAATGCATGATTTAAAACAATTAATGGACCAGAAGTGGACACCTAAAAAATTAGTTAAATTAGTATAACACTTATATTAATTTAAATAATTATAAAACATCTAACTATTACATAATGATAGTCAACCAATTCGAAACAAGTGAACCAGGTCTTAAACTGCTAGAACTAAACCGTCCAGCCCTTACACTGGATCCGAACCGCAAGTGAACAATCGGATCAGGAACTAAACCGAGCGAGAACCGATTTGTTCTTTCCATCTCAGAGCGTTATAACACTATAGAAAGAACAAAACGTTCTTCCTTATCACAGTGTTGCAACGCTAGGGCACAACATTGCAATCATGCAGTACATATAGCATTGTACAACCACGATCTTCTTTGAAATTCCTCCATTTTAGGCCTCGTTTTTTCCAGAAACAAACCGAAACAACCACGAACAACCCAAAAACAGTAAATTACAAACTCGACCATAAAGAATTATGCTCAAAACAAGGGCCCTTACAAACCAATATGTAAATAAAAGCAATAAATATTAAATGGTCAATCCCAAAAACATTCATAATTGTAAATCCTTCATTAAAATATTCATCACATGAATACAAAATTCATAAACTCACTAATACTATAAATTAATTTTGAAAAATTAAAAAAAAAAAGGGTCAACAACCTGGATATGATACCAATTGAAGGAACTGGTGAAGGTTCACAGTAGAAGGGGATGGTCCTGATAACGGGCAGAAATGCACGTTATTACAGCGCAAAGTCATAAAACAATGCAGGATTGTGATGATAAAAATATACAATATTGCGTCCAAAAGCATTAAGTTCACAACATTGCGATCGCATGCGTCCATCGCATTAAAACAGTTAGCTTATGTATTTTTGTGCAGGAAAATGCGTTGACGCAAGGCAAAAATGCGATCCGAAGAAATTAACGTCCGAACGCATAAGAGATTACAACCGTAAGGCTATGCGATAGTTTGCGCTTGCGAAATCAAGATTGTGACCACAAGGCTATGTGATCGTTTGCGCTCGCGAAATCAAGATTGCGACCGCAAGGCTATGCGATTGTTTGCGTTCAAAAATCTACTCGAGAAGGTGGCCGCATAGAGCGGCGCATCAAGGTGGGTGCATCTGGGTGAAAGCTTAATAAATCACGATAGGACAGAAAGCTGATGACGGTCGATTTCGAATTAAGTTGACAAGCTGTTAACGACCATTGTAGCAAGTACACTCAAATTTTCAGTGAAAAATATTCGACAGATCAGACAGAGAATAAATGTCATCCCATCAGTGCAATCATAAGAGAGAAGAAGTTTCTCACCCTGAAGTCTATAAATACCAAAGGCCACCTTCAGTGAAGGAGTTCGCCCAGTTTTTAGAGTTCACTATTTAGACGATACTTATCCTTGTTCTTAGTTTCTTATACTTAGAAGGTGGAGCGAGAGAAGGGAAGAGACGCCAAAAGATCACCCTGGTCAGCTCGAGAGAGTGCCATGGAGTGTGGAAAAACAGAGAGAGGGTCGATTCTTGCGAGAGCAAGAATATCTTTTGAGCAAAGTAGAGAAAAACAATGTAAAAGCCTTAGGAAGCAAGAAATTGCTACCAGGCTCTTTATTTTTATTCAGCATTGTCATTCTATACTTCAATTATATATCTATAAAATGGAACTTACTTATCTACATCTGTTCACTCTCTTTAAAATATGTGTGAGTAGCTAAATCTATCGAATGGGTTGAGAAGTACTTAGCTAACATGACTTAGAATTTTCATTGCATGCGATCATCTTGTCTTATGTTGCATCCATCATCCCTTTAGAGCTACTCGAGAGAGAGTCTAAAGAAAGAACCTAAGACTTGAGAGAGCTAGTTTAGAATCTAGACTCGAGAGAGCAAGATTAGATCTGCATAAGCAAGAGATAGAGACTTAGAGATAAGCTCTGTTTGTCAACATGCATCGCATGCACCCTAGAGATAGGTTATGGTATTATGCGGTCGCCTTGTATGTGTGTGTGTCAATCGTCATCGCATAGACAAGAATAGAGGCTTATGTATAAGTCCTATAGACATCATCACATATATCGCATGCATTCTAAAACTAGAAGCCGTAGCATTTGCGTTGAGAGATGATTTGATATTGTATGTGTGTAGTATGATCGCATAACATGAATGCAATCCCAGGAAGTGTTAGCTAAACCCCTTCTCAACCCGTTCCCCTGCATATTCATCGCATATTTTGTAATATTAACTCTTTTCTTAACTTTGTCACATACATTTTATACTGTAAACAACAAATTAACCAACCCTTTGATTTATTGTTACTGCAAAGTGATCTATAAATTATCACCACATATTGTTTTCCTTAGTCCCTGAATCGACCCTAGGCTTACCAGGCAACTCAGTAGGATTTATATTTGAATCTTACTAAGAAAAATTACATGCTCAACGCAATCCCTACCATTATTTCATCGCATAAAATAACGCATCAGGTCCCTATTTTAATTTTCTTACAAAATCTCAATTTACAGATCAATCAAATTGTGCATAATCAATAAATTTACAGCATGCTTGGAGGGAATTGGAATTAGGGTTCAGAGAAACTTACCTTTGAAGATAAAAATTCTTTGCGTAGTTCCTCGATCCGATCACGAACGTTTCGATCTCCAAGAATTGAGATCCCAAATGAAGACACCACCACTTGAGAACCTTCTGTATTCTCTTGGGATGAGAATTTGACAAGAGTGGTGAGTTTTTCTTCTTTTGGAAGAGGGAGGAAAGGATGAGAGGAAGAAAAAAAAAACACTTTTTCTTTCGTGTGTTATTCAGGAGTTTTTTAATAGAGAACCCAGAGAGATTTTCTTTCTCCTTTTTTTTTGGTCAAAATGCAAGCTAGAAACCAATCCCTCGTAACCTCTCTCAACACCGCAAGTGATGGAGATAAAAGTAGGGAGGGAGTTAAATAACTCCCTCATTTAGTTTAATTCAAAATTAAATTAAATATAATATATAAATATAATAACTAACTTATTATATATATAAATATAACTATATGATATATCAAATATAACATATAACCTATAGTTTTCATATTGCATCAAATAAAATATAACCTATAGTTTTATTTCTCTCAATTAATCATGGTGTTTGGTATAAATCACATTTATACTAAATTATATGAATCTCATCCATATAATTAATATTTGAATCATATTCAAATATTTAATTCCTCTCAAAATAAATTTTATATTACAATGTATCAAATACATTATATTAATTATATCACATATAATTAATTCCCTCAATTAATTTGAACATTTCAAATTAATGCAAAATCAATTCTCAATAATCTTTGTTGAGCTATAGAGGGGACCTTATGGACCTGTAAATTCAAACTCCAGTGGTATTTGGATAATTAATTAAACTCTTTAATTAAGTTAACTGACATCCATTAATTGCCAGTCACTCCATTAATGACCGACAGCTGCATTCTTCGCACTACAGATATATGTCTGTGTCTGTTTGATATAACAAGTCAACAGTGTGATAACCCTTCATAAATTTCTAGTAATACAACTGGGCCAAAGTTATTGTTTTGCTTTTGTAGTTACATATAACTCCTTAAGTACCACCAATCCCTAACTCATGCCTTCTGTAGTTAATATTTTTAAATTTGAGGGTGGGAAAAAGGGGGTTGTGAACGTACAGGCTTTCAAAATCTTTCAAGCTCCTTGAATACATTTTTATCCATAAATAAATAAATAATAAAGAGAAAGCGTTGAGATCGGAACCTGTTCGTAGTTGGATGTCCACAGACACTCGTGGAGACAAGCTAAGACGAAAGCAGGAATCGTGATCAATGCAAGAAATAATTGATCACAACTCCACTGTCATAACAAGTCATAAGGCATGAGATAAGACTGAAAAAAGTGTCTCGCTCATAGTTAGATGTCCGCATGATACCCATGGGGGCAAGCCAAAATAAAGGCTAGTCACTTGGATCAGCGCAAGATCACAACAAAATAACAAGAAGAAATTCAAAACCCCATTTATGAAAAAATTAAATATGAGATTAAATTGGAAATGAGTTAGGAATTTTTGAAGATTAAGCTTGCAACTTCCTAAGTTTGGAAATAATTTCAGAAGAAAAAGGAATAAAACTCAAGAGGGTTCTGGTCTAACAATTTGAGTAAAGCATTTTGAGGGGTTTAGGCAACTAATCTGGGCGATCGAAACTTTAAGAAATCATGAGTATATGCTTGAAAACAAACATTGTTTTAAATTTACGAGTGTGATAACTTATAGAAATACAAGTTATTTTATCTTTCTCTCTTAAAAGAATAAGAAAAAACGCTCTGAAAGTGCTACATTTTTTCTAGAGAATTTATAAAGTAACAAAAATATGCGATCATACATATCCAATGCCTGATCTATTTAAATTTTGAGCTAATGTCGCTATTCTTATTTAGAACTCCCACGGATGTGATAAAACAAGAAATATAAAAAACAAAAGCACGATCGCATAATCAGTTAATGCGAAAACCTTAGGCAATGAAGCACGATATGACATGGGCGGTGGAAGTCAAATCTCAGATTGAGTTGGTAGCTGATTAGAAAAAATTGTTGAAGATTCAATGAACTTCTGACGTGTTGCAGATGGTGCATCAAGGTATGGAATTTAATGCACCCTATCAGCACAATCATGAGTGAGAGAAGAGAAGTCATCATCAGATGCCTATAAATACCCATGCAATTGTCATGCAAAAAGATACGAGGGTCATAAACTTTCTGAGAAGAAAACTCTGGCAAAAATCCTTCTACTTCAACCATAAAAACACCTCGGTGAGAACCTGGATCTCTTGTGGAAGTAGAGAAGTTCCATTGTTTGATATTTAAGTGAAGCAATTAGCATAAGAGCCAGAGGGAGCAAGACATTGCACAACATAACTTGACTTTCGATCTCTTCCTTTATTTTACAGTGTATTTATATTGTATCCTTAACATTAAAGAACTCAAATATGTAATATGAATACCTGTTTATCCCATTCCTTGCTCATTTCTTCTATTACTATCATAAGTAGCTAAATTACTTTATGGGTTGAGAAACATATAACCAACATGAACTAAGTAACAAAAGAATTATGCGATCACTTGTTTTATGTGTGCCTACTTGTGTCACTTGAATAAGTTGAAAGATTATTCTAAGTAAATTGAATCTAGGTTTGAAAGAATTCAGATTCAGAACTCGTAAAACAAGAGGATATGCTCCTTAGAAATAAGTACATCTTTTGCATATTGTACTCATTGGATGCATCCTAGAGATAGGGTAGTGTGGCTAAACACACCGAAAAGTGTTGGTCTTAAGTGCACGACCTGAACGCATAATTCATCTAGCTACTTAGGGAATGTTGGTGAAAATTCTTCTCAACCCCATCATCGCATGTTAGTATCCTCAACCACCGTTTACCCTGTTTCATTTGAAGCACAACCCTCAATGCATAAAATTTAGGCTTAGAATAAAACCAAAAATCGACTATCTATGTGAAATTTTTATTTGCATTAAGATCTAAGTATCAGTTCATCACACACTTATAAGAAATCTCTGAGTTCGACCCTAAACTTACTAGGACTCTAGTTGGACTTATACTTGGGTTATACCAGGAAAAATAAGCATTATAACCTCATAATCATCATTCATTTCATTGCATGGTACGAACGCATCAAACATGTTGATGAAATTTCTAGAAGATTATAAAAATTATTTAAATTAATAATAAATATCTTGCTTTTTGTAAATAAGTTAAAATCTCTAACATTTATATCATATATTATATTTAAATTGTTTCAATTTTGGTGTTTATTTTGTATATTTTATGAATTTTTATTTTTTACGATATAATAAAAATGTTAACTTGTCTCTTATATCGACGTCAAACACATTAATATATGGAAATATATATGAAAATATAGGCATGTTGATAGAAATTTGATACTATGCATCTAATCTAAGAGATGTTTATGATGCAACATAAAAAAAACATGCACAGCGAAAGCGATGAAAATAAGGAAATTTCACTATAAAAAAAAAAAAAAAAAAGAAGGAAAGAAAACCCACCTTTGAAGACTCCACCACATGCTTCCTCTCTCATGCATGAACGACACCACTATGGTAAATCCCCGCTATTCTCTAGTTGAAGAACACAGTTGTGAGACTGTTTTGTTAGTGAAAATAAGGAAATTTCACTATAGAAAGAAAGAGAGTAAAGGAAAATTGCAAATTTAAAAAACAAAGTCATTTCTAGAGAAAACACATGCAAAATCCCCTTTAACATGTCTTCCACCTCAAACTCTACTAGCGTGTAATCTCCAGGTGTCAAGCTTGGGAAGTGTCACTTCAAAGTCCATTTAGTTAGTAGAAAATCCAACAATTGGATTGTTCCACTAACTAATTTTTTATTAAAAAAAATGAAATACAATAAATTTTAGAAATTATTTAATTAAAACAATTTTAATAAGAAAAATAAATTTAATATCACATATTAATTTGTCTTTGATACCTAGCTTTGATTAATCACATTGATCAAATTTTAGCAAACATTTTTATGCTAATGACCAAGTATACTCTAAAAAATAATTGATTAATAAATAAATTATTCAATTGTAAATAATATCTCATATAAAATACAATTTTCCCTAATACTTGAATTTGAACATTTCAAATTATTACTTCACCTAGTTCTTCAAGTTTGTCCGTATTGAGTTAACGAGGAGACCCGATGGACCTACAGATCATGAGCTCCAACGATTCGATACTAATCGATCAAATTTTTTAACCTAGTTAATCAACATTCGTTAACTAACAAGATTGTCCACTATAGCCTATAGTTGCACTCCCCTCACTGTAGATATATTATGTGTCCATTTGATATAACCGTCATCAATAAGTTGATCATTCACAAGTTGTTCGTAACCTTAACAGGTCAAATACCAAAATACCCCTAAATTACATCATTTCTCCTTAAGTACCATTGTCCCTCTAATGAACAATTGATTTAGGATCTTAATCACTAAATCCATTCCTTCTCAGGCCAACGAGAGGATGAGGCCCCTTGTTCAAGACCTAGGATCAACCCTTAAAAGAACAACCTTTCTACTATCCCTAAAATGGGTAGAAGAGAATTCCATCTTGCAAATTCTATGTCCCCAGCCATCTACCCGGTCTTATCCCTGAAATGGGAGGCATATTGAGCAGCGATGTTGAGCATACCCTCACCTATGCATATTAAGGGAAAATCGCGAATAAACAAGTGTTCATAAACAACTCAGTATTCAGATCAAGTTATCTAGGTCATCAAGAAGTGAAATTAATCAGTATTAACAGTAAACGATGTTAATACGTAATAGTGATTATTTCGTGGTCTGTCTTACACAATCTCATCGTGTAGAACACCCCCGCTCACATGTCTCGATATGAACGAACTAATCACATTGTTTATGACACTTTACAACATCTATAATAATCATAAAGCGGGTATTATTCAATAGTATCTCCAAAAATAGGTACCCAACCTAATCCAAGTACTATAGACGATTTAGGCTATTTTACTCGAACTTGATCAAGTTTATGTTTCCACATAAAGTCCAAGTATTCATGACAATAGTCAAGGGTTCGTAGTTTATTGGATTTGGAGCTATTAGAAAATCAACAACACTTTTCTGAATAAACTTCATATATGTTTACTATTTACAAAACTACGAGTTTTAGGACATACAACCCAACAGTTTATGGCACTAGAAGAAATTCGGGCTTTAATGTCGGTTGACAACCGATATTAAAGATAGTATTATTAAAACCCTTTAATGTTGGTTGCCTTTAATGTCGATTTTAAACCGACATTAAAGGGCTTTAATAACACAGCCTTCAATGTCGGTTGCAACTAACATTAAAGACCTTCAGTGAAATTTCCAACTGACATTAAAGCCTGTGTTTTTTTTTTTAATTCTTAACCGACATTGAAGCCCGAATCTATTCGTTTTTTTTTTAAATTTCGTTGTCGAATCTTTTTTTTTTTTTTTTTGTCTAAAAGTATAACATGACACATTATCATTGAACGTTGTGGCTATGACATATTATTCATGTATGGATTGTAAATCTATTACATTTAATCCACAAATTCTGCTATAAAATTATAATTTAAAAGGTCGTATAATAATTCAGGACCTTGAAAACACAAATTACAAGTAATACAAACATTATGAGATTACTGTCTCTCTCCACTTGGTAAGTATGGATCCCTTCATAATTCTTCTTTTACCAACCCCCTAGCTTTAGCAGTGTCTGGTTATAGGCATCTTTGTCTGACCACTGTTGTTCAAAGGATCACAAACAAAAAAGGTTTAAGACAAAGGATTGAAAGTGAAAATGTATAAGAATTCATATTCAACTAACCGTGTTTATTGGGAATGTGCATAAATGTACATTCAAAGGAAAATTCTTGTAGTGAATGTGTTGGATCTAAAGTTCCCCAAGAAAAAGTATAAAGAGGTTGCGATACCAAATATTTACTCTTTTGTTGCATCTGCAAAACAAGAAAACTCAATAGTTGAATAAATGAGAGAATCTTCTTTTTCAAGATCTTGAAGAAGAGAAGCTTGGTTACCTAGATATGAGATACAAAGACGATGGAAAATTTTTGGCAGCATAACAATGCTACCACAACAAAACCCAAAATTTACCTCGAACCTGTTCAAAGAAACACACTCCCAAAAATATTTCACAACCACTTGTACTCAATAGAACTATCAGAATTCTTAAAAAATGAATATTCAAGAACAATACATCAATAAGCAAATTTAGCTCACAATGTACTTCAAATCTCAAAAGTTGTCACAAAAACTACCATAGTATATGGATAACCCATAAACTATCATAGGGCAACCCACAAACTCAAGCGCCTTGAATCAAATTTAAACTACAAATAAATAGTACCCGTGAATCATAAACGGGTGTTACATTCTAATCCAATATGGTCCAAAGAGAAATAAGTACACTATAACTTCTCAAACAGGAATTTTCATATCATTAAAGTCACTTGAAAATACTTAGAAACTATGCTTAAAACTGCAAGCATTCAAAAATGCACTTACCAGGAACAATTTTCACTTGAATCCCTTGCTGTTGCAAGAAATCCATCTCATTCCCACTCCTTCCAAACACCTAAAAAACACATAAACAAAAAAGGTTTAAGACAAAGGATTGAAAGTGAAAATGTTATCAGAATTCATATTTATTTAAATCAAATATTAGAATGATGTTTATCTGAGGGATGGCCATTGCATTGGCTTTTTTCTCAATTTCAACTGCCCAGCTATACACCACCATCCCAACAATAGCAAGAACCATCCCTGATATGTTCTTCAATGTCATCTCTGAATCAAAGAGCAGCCACCCCAACATCAGCACACATACCGTCTTCATATGGCCTAAAACCTGGAATGATATGGCCGAGAAGCGCCCGATGCACAGATATTGACTGATGTTGCAGAACACAGCTAGGGAGCATGACAGTAATATGAAACACTGCAACATTCATTAAAGATAGATTGAACTTCGGAAGTAAAAGCGAAACAAATACAAGATTCAAAAAAGAGAGATATCGGAATAACGACTTACGAATGCACCAAAAGTGTAGTTGTATTTCAGTAGAGATTTGCTAGTAAGGCAATAGTCAATGAACGGACCAACTGGTAGAAGGGAAAGTGCTTGTATGAGAGTTGTTTTGCTTAGTAATTCAAAGGAACCTATTGAGTACTTCTTCTGTAACAAACCTATTGATTGTTTAAATCAATGCAAAAGATTGAGCTTGATGTTTCATAATTAGGTTCTTAGAGTTCAAATGCTGAATTTCAAATGATTTTATATGGAGAAAAGAGAATGCTTACAATTTGTTGTAGTGATGTGCATAAGATTGCTACCAAGGCACAAAGAAAGCTTTTGGCATTAACTTTGACATCAGTCACCGTACAGACTCCAACACCGACAACGACCACAATAACAGCCATCTTCATTTCCCATGAGTATTGTTTTCCATGAAGAATTCACTCTAGTACACAAATCATTAGTATCATGCTCAGCTTTGATATCTACAAGCATATAAAGTAGTGACAAAGTTCAGTTATCATCGATGACGATGAGTGATGACTTAAGAGTAAGGGGAGCAAGAATTGAACCTGATAGAATCCAACAGAGTTTAACATGAGGCTGAAGTTTATGGCTGTTATCGACGTGTTGGCGATAATCGAGAACCAAATGAGTTCCTAGAAGGGAATAGACTTAGATTTAGAATAGCCAGTGGCATTTGAAATCCAACCAATCAATGCAGTTACAGAAAAGTGAAATCCAATTAAAGTTGTAGCTGAAACACAAGAGGAAAAGCCTTGGATCAAATCAACTAATTGATGAAATGAAAGGGATGCATTATGCATTTCAGTTTTCTCTAAAAAAAAACACACTCATATGGGACAATCATTGTAAAACCCGAACCCTAATTACTTTAAGTAAGAGTAAATAATGTGATGTCTTCTAATAAGTTAAATGAAGCCATGTTTTAGGAGGGATAGAGGATAGAAGCAAGAAGAAATAAGCTCTTGTGTAGCTAAGTGTAAACCCCGGATTCTAAATTTCCTAAACAAGTATGTTTAGCCAAAGAAATGAAATATTAAATATCTAATAAGTGAAAAACCATGTTATTTATAGGAGTTGTGGAGAAAGGAAAAGAAAAAATATATTAAATGGGAAAGTTCATTTATTGGTTTGGCTGGAGCCATTAAATATGGGGTGATGTGGCGATTAATCCTTGAACTCGGAAGTTGGCAGGAAGATTAAAAGGCAGAGGAACTTCAAAAGCTTGGTTTCGGCAATCTACATGAGAAAATTTAGTGAAATCAGTGCTATTTGAAAGCTGGGAGAATCTAGTTTTCGAGGTTGTCTTGCCAGAGAAAGATTGCAGGAGGAGAATAACAAGAAGTGAAGAGAGTGCAGAGGAGGCAGAATCTCGGGTTAATCAGGGCTCTAGGTGAGGATTGGAAGCTCTAGGCCAAATTATTAAAAAACAATTGGCTGAAATTTTAAAGTAGAAAGTTAACTCAATTCTAAATATGTTTGTAGAAGGAAGTTTCTTCAAAAGAGGTCTGGATTTTGAGTTATGAATTTTTGAAGTTGTAACAGAGAATCTGTGCATAAGCAGACAGCTGCTTGGGAAGAACAAGTAAACAGCTCACCGTGGAGAGTTATAGTGAGATATGAAGAATGAGGATCTCGCTAATTTTGTGATGAGGATCTCGCTCTAGAAGGAAATCTCACTAGAAATTGTGTTGAATCTCACTGGTAAGGTGAGTATCGCTGGGATGAAATTTTGCTAGGAAAAAGCTTGATCTCACTCATGAGGATCTCGCTCATGAGGATGAATTCACTCATGTTGATCATCTCGCTAGTAAAGTTGTCTTTGATGATGAAAGTTCCATTAGTAAATGAACTACTTGAGGTATTCTGCTAAGAATTCTAAGGAATTTAACCGGGAATTATGTCCTTTCAGACAAAGAAGAGCTAGAAGAGGCGTATAACCCGTTAAGAGTCCCGACGAGCTGTGAGTGGCTATGTGTTGATTCAATGTTTTAATGATTTAGAAACTATGATTTCTTTGAAGTTTATTTCTCATGCTAAGTAAAGCATGTTTTCCATGGAAATTGACATGATTTAAATATGTTATCTTGTCCAAATACTTTCAGCATGCTTTAGTAACTCCATTTTCAGGATGAACTAGTATGATGATCTGAGCACTATGCCTTAGTGTTCAACTAAATGTTTGTGACTAGTTATATGACGGATACTGAAAGACAATGAGAAAGTATCCTAGTCAAGTACCTAAGGTATGACGGTACTCAGTTATGACCACGTGCACGTTGGTAATACGATGTCGAGGGATTGAGCAAAAGGGTTTTCCCCAACTAAGGTTGACGTTGAAGGATTGAGCAAAAGGGTTCTCCCCGACTAAGGTTGACGTTGAGGGATTGAGCAAAAGGGTTCTCCCAAACTAAGGTTGATGATGAGGGTTAGATCTAGTAGTTCACTCTCAACTAAGGATAAAGGCAGTCATATCTTCTCCTAGGCTAGAAGGATAGTTTAGGATTGTTGATACTTATGAATGTTTATCAATGCATGATGTTACTAATGTATGAGTTTTCCAAGTATGTTTCTCATATCTAACGCATGCTAATAGTTTTTACAAGCTAGTTCAACACGAGTTAAGCCAATTTATTTTATAAAGTATGAAGCATGCGCTAGGGTTGAAACTAAGGTTGAATGAAGCTTGATGTACTATGTTTATATACCTAAGATTGCCAAAGTAGCGTTGATATTTCTAAACACTATGAAGAGGAGTACTGAAGGTAAGAAAGGTATCTGAATAAATGTACCTAAGGTGATGACGGTACATAGAAACCTCCACGTACACATAGGTAGTTTTGAAGGAAAGGCTGAAGTATGTGTCTCCTGGGCCATAAACCAGCAAAGAGAGGCTGAAGCATGGGTTTCGTGGTCGATAACAGACGTTGGGAGCTAGGGCGATGTATGCTCGTTCTCAACTAGGGAATAATGATGATTAAAGATGTTTAAGAGTTGTTGTCAACGTTTATGTTTAAAGGAAGTTGCTTGAGATGCCCATCGGTATATTTTAGTTCCAATATTATATTTTCAAGCTTTCAGTTTAAGCATGAGATTTATGCTTTTATTAAGTCACTCACTGAGCTTCTAGCTCACGTTTTCAAATGTTTTCTTTTTCAGGTAGCGGTCAGTTTCCAAAAGATTTTTCTTCTGCTGCTGCTCTACCACTCAAAGAAACAGGTCAAAGGAAGTGTAATCGAAGACCTGTATTAGTTAGTACACATGTGTCTGTCTAGTGACTGGTATTCTAGATGGGGCTCACTAAATTGTAATATTCATGTATAAATAATGCTGCGAAACCCTGTAATGTGAATGTGTTAAGTTCTGAGTTAATATGTTGGCATATTGATGACATGAATGTATTCAGGGTTTGAGCAAAATTTAACAGGTTAGATAGGCAGTTAGTGCTAGCAAAAGGGTTGGTAACTGCTGCAGTCACCATTCCATCCAGGTTAAAAGGGTAATCTGGAGTGGGGTGTGACAATCATTTTCATAAGGATCATTCATAATTTATTGAGAAGTTTGATTAAAGTTGTTTTGCTTAGTCAACGGGGATCGGTAGTTGGCCTCTGGCACTATTGGCTACCTAAAAATGGAACTTTTCAAGTTCATTTTCTATCATCAAGTTAAATGCTCAGTCAGTTTTCGAAGTCATTTCCTTTGAAAAGTACGTCGACGACCGGATCGGAAGACCCACGAGTAGAGCGGATAAATAGACGATCGAATAAAAAAAACTCACAACTAAATCTATAGATCCAACGCCGACAAATCACTTCCACAACTAGAACAAGCTGGACGGACGACGAGCTGACCCACCAGAATCTACAGATTCAAGGAGAAGAGAGAACTCCACCACTGACGGAATCTACGGACGATGAACTCCACCACGCTGGTGACGAAGACCAAAACAAGTTGGACCGGATGATGACCCAAATCTATAGATCGAACCACCGGAAGAATGGCCACGACGACAACCAAACACCGGAAGAACGCCCACAAAGACAGAGATCCAAGCAACGCCAGTGACGACGACGATCAGAGTAATTCGCACGGCCAAGTTAAGAAGAAGAGAGTGTTTGGTAAGAGAGAAGTGAAAGGAGAGAAGATTTGATATGAAAGGAAAAAAGATGCAAAGTAAAAGAAAAATAAATGTAGGTCTTTAATGTCGGTTTTAAACCGACATTGTAGCCCATCTTCAATGTCGGTTTAAAACCGACATTAAAGATCCTTTTTATTTGTTAAAATCGACATTATACATCCGATTTCACTTTTTTCAACCAACATTAAAGTCCAAAATTCTTGTAGTGTGGCTTGGATTAGGTTGGGTTGAGAGGGTTATAAATTCCTTTATTCCAAACACGTCTAGTTAAATAAGGTATCCAAACTCAATTCATCTACAAAACGTTTGGACTGGGTCGGTTTGGATTATTCTAATTATTTATTCGAGGTTTTATAAAAATGAAGTAAAATATTTAAAAAAACAAAAAGTAAAATGCTAATATGTTTAATATCTATTTAATTGTTTTCAAATATTGAAATAAGATTAGCAACTTAATTTAAATTTATATTATAAAAGGTTACCTTCAAAATCATTATAAATAATTTTTATGGAGAGGTTGGACAACAAGATTTTTTTTAAAAAAAGTTATGAAACGAAAATAAATATATGTATATATATTTTTATCTAACTAAAAATAACAATCTTTTTTTACCATATGTGATGTGGGGAATTGAACATCTAACATGGAGATTGATAGTACAAACAAGTTGAACTATGCTCATTTTAACAACAATTTTTTTAAAATAAATTACAAGTTCAAAATGGTTTACGTGAATTTAGATGAACTCATAAACTAATTCAATCCTATCATGTTTTTATTTATCTGAACCCAACCTAATCCAAAACATATGGAGTTGAATTGGTTTGGATCGATTCACTTTTTTGAGTCATTGAATTTTGTAAACAATCCTTACACTCATTATTCAATGGGGTCTTTTTAAATATAAAAAAATAAAAATAAAAATATTTACACTTTTAATAAAAAGTTCAAAAAACAGAACTTATTTTTCAAACTTTTTGTTACAAAGTGTAAATATTTTTTAAACTTTTTGCTATAAAGTGTAAATAGTTTTGGAATTTCTCTATTTATAAGAATTTCTCAGATTCAATTAACTCGGTTTTAATTCAGTCAATATTTAAAATCATTTTTCTGTTTTTTAATTAAGAAGTGTTATTTGTTAAACTGTTAAACTCAAGTTTAAAATTTAAGATAAAAAATGGTCTTTTTATACTAGTACAATAGGATGGAGGATTTAAATGTTAATTTTCTACTATAATTTTATATAACTTTACATATAATGAGTTTTACCCAAAGTTAAAAGTACATGTTCTTTTTTAAAAAAAAAAAAAAATTAAATTACAAAGTTCGGTAAATAAAGTCTCAAGTTAGTCTCAAATACGTCTATAAACAAGTTACAAATGTGTGTAATGTATTTTTAATGTCTCTGTATGGTAACCATTTTGTTATTCGTTTTTTTGGTTTGGAAAATTAAATCTATTTTCTTCCTATTTCTTACAATAATTTGCATCTTTATAAAGTATAATAGTTGAATTTCTAGCCAAATTCAAAAAATAAAACCAAGTTCTTAAAAGCTACTTACAAAAAAAAAAAAAATGGCTTGATAATTTGAAAGTAAAAGCAGTTCACATCCAATTCTATTGCTTTGTTATTTACTTTTTAGTGATGATTTAAAAAATCAAACCAAAATTTAAATACTAAAAAAAGTAGGCCTTGTTTGGTAACCATTTTTGTTTTTGAAAACTAAGCTTGTAGACACTATTTCACCTCCAAAATTCTTTTTAAGAAAACAAAGCCAAATTTTGAAAGCTAAAAAAAGTAACTTTTAAAATATTTTTTGTTTTTGGAATTTAGTTGAGAATTCAATCATTGTACTTGAAAAAGTTGCAAGTCGATGTAAGAAATTTAGAGAAAATAGACTCAATTTAAATAGACACTATTTCCACCTCCAAATTTCTTTTTAAGAAAACCAACCCAAATTTTAAAAGTTAAAAAAAGTAGCTTTTAAAATATTTTTTGTTTTTGGAATTTGGCTGAGAATCCAACCATTGTACTTGAAAAAGATGCAAGTCGATGAAAGAAATTGAGAGAAAATAGACTTAATTTAAATATTAAAAATAAATAAAATGGTTACCGAATGGAGCCTAAACTTTTGGTTTTGTATGACTTTCAATTTTGTATCTAATAGATCATTCACCTTTTCCATGTATTTTAAATCTCATGAATTTAGTTTATATATATATATATATATATAAAGTGCTATGATATATTGCACATCCAATTCAAACTTATGTATAATAAATTAATTGATTTTAAAAATATATATATTATAAATATGACAGTGATGTATTAGACGCACAATTAAAAGTTTATGAACTTGTACAATTTAAGGACCTGAATATAATAGATAGGTGAAGAATTGAAAGGATTTGAACATTCGACTTCAATGGAAATTCAATTCTCGCATTCGTTCGTTGTCATGAAGGGTCCCTCATGGGCTTGACCTCTAGCCTCTTCCTCAAGTATGATCTCACTTTCCAAGTTGACTTTGCATAAAAGATCTTTACACTAGTGTGTGCCAAGACTACTACATTCCAATGTCTTAATTAGTATAGAGTGCATATATAGTTCAACCACAAGGTCAAAGCCCTCATTTTGAGATTGAGGTTATTTATAATGTTCTTCATCCGACAGTCACTTGTGGTTACATATAATCTTGGTGATATAAGGGTTATTTCAAACGCTCGAGGTTGCAGGATACAGACTTATTTCAGCTTAATTATTTTTCGATTGGTATATGTTTAATGACTTGACAGCTCAAACCTTGAGACTTTGACTTTTCCCTTTTGGGGCCTGCGCTCCCCTAGACCTCTTCTTAATTCTCTTTAGACTTGGATCCACCCATAGATTTTGAGTCTTGTCTCGGATTTTTTTTTTAAATAATATATTTTTTTAATATATAATGACAAAAATATGATAGGAGTGAAAGTATTGTCAAAAATAGGTTTTTAAATCATGTACCCGGTACACGATTAGCTCTAAATCGTGTACCGGGTACACGAGTTCCTGTTGATCTGGCACGCGCAGTCTGCCGTAGAAGTCATGCAGCGTTGACTAAGGTAATCGTGTATCTGGTACACGATTACCTTAATTCATGTACCCGGTACACGACTTCCTCCTCCATTAAACCGCATCGCGACTCTTCTTCTTCCTCATCCGAGCACTTCTGCCTTTTCCTCCATCCACTGTTTGTTTCGTTTTCTCCCTCCAAAATCATACGAAATCTTCCTCCGTTTACTTCCATCTTGTGCATCCAAACGTATCATTTTTCCTCCATTTGTTCGTCCGTCCAAAATCGTCTGAAATCCTCCTTCATTTGTTCGTCCGTCCAAAATCATCCGAACACTTCTGTGGTATAATTCTTTCCCTACGTTGTTTTCCAATATATAATCTTCATATATATATCATTTTGTTTGCATTTGGGCTGAACTTAATGTGTAGTTTATGGATCATGATTTATTTGTTGGGTTGAATCTAGAAATATATGTATATATTTGTCTATTTGTTGGGTTGATTTTGTCTAATGTAGTTCATGAATTTAGAAATTAGATTTTGTTGAGCTGGGCTATTTTGTCTGGACGATTATATTTGTCTATTTGTTGGGCTTTTTTTAGGATTAATTCGTAGGATGATTATGTATTTGTTGACTTGAATGTAGAAATATATGTACATGTTAATAAAAATGAATATTGGTTCATATATATATTATTTTGTTTGCATTTGGGCTGAATTAAATATATGATTCATTGATATATTATTTTGTTTTTATTTGGGCGGATTTAAATGTATAGTTTATGGATCTTAAATTTGGGCAGATTTAAATGTATAGTTTATGAATCTTAGATTTGGGCTAATTTAAATGTATAATTTATGAATCTTAGATTTGGGCTGATTTAAATGTATAATATTTAGATCTTATATATTGAACTTAGAAATTGGATTTTGTTGGGTTGACCCATTGACATTTTTTTTTTTGTCTACTATAACAGTTGAAAAAATCATAATAAATATGTCGATGCGTCCTGAAGATTTGAAAATGATGGAGATAGTGACATTGACGTTGAAGTTGATGAATTATTTGGAAACGACAATAGTGGGGAACATGATCTTGAGTTGGTACCATCAAATATGTTCACCCAAATAGATTGGAAAATTACAAATTTGTGAATTGGGGTCTACTTTGGAAGAAAATAATATAGGTGTAGATAACTATAATTTAATATAAAAAAAAATATTGTGTGACAGAACATTACAAAATTGTTGTAGTGGAATCAAATCAAGATCTTTGGTATGTCAGATGTAAATCATGGAGTGATGGTTGTGCTTGGAGGTTACAGGCATGTCGGCGTAAAACTCGTGGGACGTTTAAAATCACCAAACTTCAAGGGAAACACTCATGTTTGTTTTCAAAATTGACACAGAATCATTCACAGTTTGATTCAAATTTTATGAGTATTGAAATCCAAAATTTGGTTAAAGCTGATCCTGGAGTACCTGTGGTCCTACTCCAAGAAGCAATTAAAAAACAATATGGCTATAATGTTAATTATAGACGGGTGTGGCAAGCCAAGAGAAAAGCGTTGATTGTTGTGTTTGGTGATTGAGAGAAATCATATTCAGAGCTTCCGTATTGGTTGAGTGCTCTTGTTCATTACAATCCAGGAACACGAACAAATTGGTTTTTCCTTCCCTCTGATGTGCCAGGTATGACTATTTTTGGTCGAGTTTTTTGGTTCTGCAAGAGAAGGGTTCGAACATTGTATGCCATTAATCCAGATCGATGGAACTCATCCCTACAAAAAGTATAAAGGGAAATTATCGACCGTCTTATCTATTGATGCAAATGGCATATATTTCCCCTTCTTTTGCTATTGTTGAAGGTGAAAATTCGTCCAGTTGGTCATGGTTTTTGTGGGCATTACGTGAATGTGTTACCCAAAGGAAGGGTAAGTTGATTTCTGATAGACATAAGGGCATTCTTGCTACAATTAATAATGAAGAAATTGGTTGGAGTGAACCTAAAGTGTACCATCGATGTTGTCTTCGCCATGTTGCCAGTAATTTCAATACGAAATACAAATCAAAGAAACTAAAAAATTTGGTGTTTAAGGCAGGAAATCAACACCAAAGACACAAGTTCATTTGGTGCATGAAATAATTGAAACAATTGCACCCTGAATGTCTTATATTTTTCAGACATTGACTTGAAAAAATGGACTCAGTCACATGACGGTGGGTAACGGTGGGTACCGCTATGGGTGGATGACAAGCAATGCAGCTAAATGCATGAATGATGTTTTCAAATGTGCTAGAATGTTACCAATTACTTTTTTTGTTATGCTAACATTCTATCACACAATACTGTATTTTGAACGCCGGAGACAAGAAATCAGTGAAGCACTCGATCGTGGAGACATGTATACAGAATATGCCCTAAAAAAACTTACGAGGTGTGAAAAACGAGCATTTGCACATACAGTGACATCTATTGACAGGGAAAGTCAAACTTTTGAAGTACAAACTGGCATAAGTATGATTTCTCCCTATAAATGACAACATGCCCAAGTTTTGAGCTTGAAAGAAGGAACATGTTATTGCAATAAGTGGCAATTATTCAAGATCTCATGCTCTCATGTAATTGCAGTTTGTAATTACATGCGTATGACATACATACCACTTATTGATGAATGCTACAAATTGTCCAATTTCAAGTTACTAAGAGAACAAGATCGGCCAAAAAAGTACGCGCATTCATAATGAAATGGATTGAAGAGAGGCAAGCCAAAAAGTGCGATGTACAATTTGCAAGAGAGAATGACATAACAGACGCACTTGTTTGTCCACAACGTACATTAGGTGTTTCGTCTTCAGGTCATTAGGGGTATTCTTTTTACTTGTATTTTTTATGTAATTATATATTTTATGTACTTGTACTTTTTATGTACTTATATTTTTATGTAATTGTATATTTCATGTACTTATATTTTTTATGTACTTATATTTTTCATGTAATTGTATCTTTTATGTAATTATACTTTTTATGTAATTGTTTCATTTTATGTAATTGTATATTTTATGTACTTGTATTTTTTATGTAATGAATTTATTTTATATACTTATATCTTTTTATGTACTTTTTATGTATATTTTATGTCATGAATTTTATTATGTAATGTAATTTGAACTTCTTAGGTAATGGAGTCTGGTCCTTCTAATTCTGTACAATTATACCAACAAAATACACATCGTTCACAATCAATATGTTATAGTTCTTCCACTGTAGTGTTGAGTTGTCGGAGAAGGGAGGTGACTGCACAGCATACTATCCCATTTGATCACTGCATCATTCCCTATGTTCAGCAAGTAGGTTTTCTTGGGGTTGCACAAATCGGTTTTATCCAGCTTGATTGACACCTTATTACTGCTCTAGTTGAGCGTTGGAGACCAGAAACCCACACATTTCACCTTCCTTGTGGGAAATGTATGATCGCGCTGCAAGATGTTGCCATACAATTTGGGTTACGAGTGGACGGGCAACCATTGACAAGTTCACTAAAGAACGTTTATGAAGAGCTCTTAGGCGTTCTACCATATGATCTAAAAGGATCAAGATTGAGTATCCCCTAGTTGGCGTCCCAGTTTCCAGAATTACCTCCCGATGCCGACGACATCAGTGTACGTAGGTATGCACGAGCATACATCATGCAGCTTATTGGAGGTTTTTTGTTCGCTGACAAGTCAAATACTCGAGTGCATCTCATGTTCCTCCCGCTACTATCTGATTTCGAGCACGCTAGTATGTACTTGTGGGGTGGTGCATATCTTGCATGGTTGTATAGAGAACTTTGTTGTTACCAATGCACAAGCTTTGGAAATAGCGGGACCACTGATACTACTACAAGTATTGGCTTATGATAGATTTCCAATTATAGCATCATCGTCCCCTTAGTGTCATGTATTATTTCATTTATATATTTATTTCGTTACCATTTTATGTAAGAATATAAATTAATGGTAATTTTTTTACAATTTTAGATAGAGTGGTGTATTAGTTGCCTCTGAACAATCAGCAAATATGTTGCTCGTGTACAAAAAAATATTTGACATGTTGATGCACAATCAAGTAGCAAATGTATATATAAATGAATATTAATCGTATTTTTTTTGTCAGATTATTTGGACGCCATACAGACAACATATTTGGTTATCTTTACCTGATTATTGTTGTGATGGTGAAGACATCTGGTTTCCATATAGTAGAGTGACATCATCCAGATCGTGTGTTGTGACAATTCGGTCTGCGACAAACGATACTTTCATTGTCCTATACACTCTCAGTATTACATCAGATCGATTTGAGAGGTAAACACGACTAAGACTGACGTCGAATCCATGCAGAATATATATTCTACTGGCATGGACGTATCAGACAACTACTTTTCATGGTACAACATGGTACAATTAAATCATGAGGCATCACATCTAACGACGCTTACTATTACCACATGACAAGAGATTTAAAATCAGACATTTTCCATATATATTATATGAATATTGTTTAATATTTATTTTTTGGATTGTACACAATAATTTTACTAGCGATGTTTAACAATATTCAAACAACTTACCAGACTTGGGTTTAATGTATCAGTAAACCTAATTTAGAGGGACACAAAGACGGTGAGGGGTAAGGACTAGGGGTCGTTTTTAAATTTCATTTAATTTTACATTTTCAAATTGTAAATTAAAGAATTAATTGTAAATATTTTTGAATATCATGACATTTTTTTAAATATGAATGCAATATAATTATGTTTTCATTCTGATTAAATATATAATTAAGTTTAATAATAAAGGAATTTGTTGACCCATTCCTAAAGTCTTAATATTGTTATACATCTCCCATTAAAAAATAATAATTAGTCAACACACCTTAAAAAGTTTGTATCTGACTAGTCAACCAACACGAGTTTTGCCACACGTGTATCTCATACACGATTTCACTACCCCAATTTTGTCAATAAAATATATTGTAGTATAAAGATAAAATAATTGCATATATAGATGAAAAATGGTAAAATATTAAAAAACTCATGCTTAGTCACTTTTTGCTCGGGTCTTCGAAGACGGGATACCAAGTCCCTGCACCGTCCTAATCGAATACCCCGTTTGATCCATCCCGATCAAACCGGGGATTCCTCACCCCGATTGGGGTGACATAGATTTTTGCCAAGTTAATAGCATTATTAGATCATTGGTACAAAAATTTCGAAACAGTCCCATCTTAAATTTTCTTCTCCCATCCCCAACACCTATTAGCTCACAGACTCGTATCGCAGATCGAAATACACACGTCAAGAACTATCTTGAACAGAACAGTTGAGTTTGAATTCCACCGTGATCTCCAAGCACAAAATCGTTTGACCAAGAAAAACAACCCTAACAAAACAATAACAATTAAAAAAGAAAAAAAACAAAAAACGAAACTCCTTTCTCGCGATCCACAGCGTAACCCTCACGCATTCCCATTCTTTAATCTTCCGCTCATCATAAATCATAATAACCATTACAAATCAGATCGAAACAAATTGAAACAAGTAAACCCAAAAACCTCATTACCGCCATCAATTACTGAAGAGACGAAGGTAAATTTGCAGAGATCTCTGAGGTACGCTTACGCATAAACATTTTCCCTCTGTTTTTCCATTTTTCTTCATACCTCAAACACCGTCCAACACAAAAGAAACAAAGCTCCACATTGAAATTTCAAAATATCAATAAGCTATACACAAGATGCGTGATTTTATTGAAATGGAAAACCACGGATTACCGTCCATGAAGACGACGACTATTTACAAATCTCAGACACGAAATGACCTAATACGCCATCCTCGTAATCAAATCGCCACCGGTTCATCCAGATCTTCAAAGTTAGGGTCCTTCACGTCCATAACTTCAGCCTTGAACCCGATCTCGGCCGGAGAGTAACCGTCTCCCGCCCAAGTGAACTTGCCGCCGTGGCCTCCTTTCTTCGGTGATCCGTTCATTCCCGTCGCCGATTTGCGATCCTTCCTCGCATCGGATTTTCCGCTGGGCTTCGAGCTCTTCTCTGACTTCTTCATCTCGTTATCGCCGATTCGATTCTTTCTCAATGGATGAGTGTGAGTGAAGATTGAAGCGAAGTACCATTTTATACAAAGGACCGACCGAGTGAGATCACGCGATCTGTGGGCGTTTGTGCTGATGTGTGGTTTTTACTGATTCGTTTCAAGCGGATAAGAACGCCATGGTTTACGGTAGAAATGTTCCTCTACTCTCAAGCGTATGCTAGATTTGTATGACCGGATAATATCTTTTGGTTAAAAGTACAATTTTGTCCTTCATGTTTACATAATTTTTAAGATATAATATAATATAATTTTTAATTTATATTTTAAAACAATACCACAGATTTTTTAGTTTATTGCGCACATTTTTTAAGATATGCATTCTAAGTCAAAAGTTAAAAGAAAAAAGTTTAAATTGATCATTTAACATATTTAGGTGTTTTTAGATAAACATTACATAAAAAAAAATCATTGGAGAATTTAAAAGCATGTTTGGATTGATTAGAAAAAAAAATTTAATGTTTTTTTAAATTTAAGCTCTTTTGACAAAAACTATTTAGATTAAGCTTTGAAAGTTTTTCAAATTCTATTTTAAGTGGTTGGCAAATATTATTAATTTTTTATCAGATGTCTTATTTCCAAACACAATATAAATAATCACCTTTTGCTATCGTAAATACTATTTCAAAACCTCAATTTGCTATTGTATTTACCATTTGCTACAGTTTTTACTATTTTACATTCCACTTTTTTATTCTTTATTACAGTATTCACTATTTCATTCTCAAACTAAAATAGTTTACACCTCAAACACATATTATTGTAACCCAAACTAAAATATTTTACATCCTAAACACAAACTATTATAACTCAACTATAATAACTTAGGACTATAACAACTAATTCCTTACCCCAAACACCTGCGTCTTTAAATCAATAGTAAAACTTTGAATTATTGTTCAATTAGAATCTTGAATGAAAGCTTGATTTTATTTATTTTTTATCATGATTTTATTTATTTATTTTCAACAATGTACAAAAGTCAAGGATTCTAACATGTACTTTAATCATCGTCTGATTGCACTATATCTAAAACTAATTATACAAATGCTACATCGTGAGGAGATATTATAAAGTGAACAATTTAGAATATAATCAACTTTGAGTTGTTTGCAAACATAACTTAACTGATTAAGATATGTATCATCCCCAAAGAGATCATAGGTTTGAAGTGATTTGTTAAAAATAAATTTCAGTAAAGCCAAAAACTAATCACAAGGAAAGTCCTTGTAAAAAATAAGGGCACTCAACTGTGGTAAGCGGCATCCCAACAGACATCACGACCTTCCTCCTCAGACGAAGGACCCTAAGGGTTAAAAAGGTTCACAACACATGCATCAGAGAATGTCCGACCTAATTACAAGAACGTTCACAGACACCAAAAGAAACCTTGCCAAAACGCTCGTCGGGTGCAATAATGGCACCCACCACATTTTTTTATTTAAAGAGATCAGCATCCGAATCATTTAGAGCCCGAACAATATCTGTTGAATCAGACTTCACAAGAAGAGGCTGGCACGCCTCCCTTCCCAATTGAATAAGGGAATAAAGGTCAAACCAAATAGTCTCCTCTTTCAAAGCCTTGATAGGTCACTCTTTATCAAATATTTTAAACCCAGTGCAAAATAGAGAGCCTCAGGAGTTATGAAGTTCCCAACCCAAATTATCCAACTTCCTTACGCTGCACCAAGAGGCATTAACATTGAGCTTCCAACAACCATTCGGAGGGGGAGATGATTTTTCCTGACTCACCCAACTCTCGAGCCTCACAAGGTCAGATCTCTCAGCATCCTCAGTAGACTCAATTGGAAGATAATTGTCAATCATTTTGCATGAGCGCCCAAACTTTTTCATATCGACTTTGGCCCTCGAAGATAAAAGTTGGTTTATAAAATTCCAAAGATTCCACAAGACAATGATGACCTTAAACCACTTCTCCAATCTTAATTTACTCGTGGTCCACTCCCATAAATCCATTGTAGACCAATCATCCCTGCGAAAAGGCAAACGAGGCAAGTGTGATAGGAAAATATTCACACCACACACGACAGGAAAAATTACGCACCCACAAAGCATGACTAGCAAACTCTTTTGATTGCCTGCAACATAGACAACGAGTGTTAATATCAATTCCACGCTTTTGAACATTTTTCCTAGTAAGAATTGGAACCATTATTTTTTTTTCCGAACACAAATCCTTGTTCTGGGAATGACCTTAATTTTTCATAACTCCATTCCCTCACCGATCGTAAATGAGGCCTCCTTTTGGGAGAACACAATATAATTAGCAAGGTGATAAGCACTTTTGACAGAGAATATGCCTTTGATGTTCCTAAAAGAGTAAACATACACGCAGCGGAAGAAACCAAAATCAATAAGCACACTGATTACATTTAATTTGAGCTTTGAAGCATGCATATAATCTGTTTTATAAAGTAGAGCTTCATAAGTATATTACCTTTGATGAAACTCTTCAAATTTTTGCTCTCACCACGAATTCAACTTCCAAATGCACCATGAGCACTAAGAGGATCTTCTCTACTATCCTTTAACTAGAATTGTGTGGTGGAAGTAATAAATTGAGGTTAATTAAATAGGGAAGGAAGAGGGTTTGGAGAGTAAACTAGAGTTCATAAATTCTAGCAACATAGAAAGTTCAAAGGATTCAACTTATAACCAGGTTAGCCATGGTAACACTTACTAACTGCTAATTGACAATTCAATTAGCACAAGAGTGTTTGATGCGCGATAAAAGAGAGAGTTGAGTTTGAGTTGTAATTATTATCTGGAGAGTTACATTGTCTGTGTTGGTGTGCAGAGTTGAGTTGAGTTGATAATTAGTTGTTGTTGGATGTTGAGTTGAGTTGAGTTGAGGTATCTGGTATGTTTTTGTAAATGAGATTGATTTTGGTCCTTCTTTTTTTTGTCTTTTTTTTTAATACTATTGTTGATTTAATTTTCAATTATACACATATTTTTCTAAATTTTCTACGATAAAAACAAAAAAAAACTTTCAATCTTTTCTATTCTCAAAAACATAACAAATTATTTACAAAGTATTCATACACAGGACAAAAAATTCCTAATTCAATTTTTTAAACACTCAAATAGTAGTGATTATTCCATTCAAAAACTCAACTTAATCATTACTTACCGGCAAAATTAAAAAGAATTGGAGGATTGGGTTCATCAAATGAAACTATTTACATTGTTTAGATAGAAGGGATACACTTAAATGTTAATCTTAAAAAAATCAAAATCTATATTTAAATCAGAAAAACTAACTATTAGATAATCACCAATTTGTGAAATATGGATTTACCTTTTTCTAAAACTGATGAAATTATTTTAAATATTGATGTCTAGTTTTTCTACTAAATATGTTGCATCGATGTCAAACTATATATATAATATATAAAAAAAAACAACTTGAGCTATAATTAAAATCTACTATTTCATTATAATTATGTAATATTTGAAAACGTCAAGGGATGAGTTGTAAAACATATCGTTGAACTTTGTTTAGCGAAACAATAATAAGACGCGTATGTAATATATTTTGATCTAAGAAAAAAATGAAATGGAAAAAGAATAATTAGATTTAAAAGAACAACCATAGAAATAAAAAAAAATAAAAAGAAAAAAAAAAGAAAAAGAAAGGAGGAGTTGAGAAAAATAAAAGGGAAAATAAAACTCATACGAGCCTTGACAAAGAAAAGAAGAGAAAAGAGAAAGTCGAACCATACGGCAAAAAAAGAGAGAATATGAGAGAATGGGAGTAAATGTGAAAGAGCAATTGGAGAGAGAAACGATAAAGTAATTGAGGGGAGGGATAATAATGAAAACACATGGAAAAACGGGTGAGAGTGATAGTATAAAATGGTGGGTAATCAAATCCATCATTTTATTTTTATCGGTGGTCATCGAAATTAGTCAACGAAGGTGGTAGGCAGAGTATGTCACTGAAGTTGCTTGTGCAAAGGTAGTCGTTGGAGTTAGTCGCTAGAATATAATCAAATGTTAATGGAGCCCGAAGTTCTTCGTCGAAACTGGTCGTGCGAATGTGGAAGTCAAGTTTTTGTACAAGTGCTTTCGAATGGTTGTCAAGGGTGCGTGGATGGGTTTGTCGGAGCTCATACTTGGCCACTCCAGAAGGTTCATCGAACTATGTCACCGAATGTGAGCGTTAATTGTAACCGAGACCGAATGATGAAACCATTAAAAACATTGGAGGGAGAGAAATCGGGGGAGTTAGGGTGAGTTGTAAAATAACCAAATTCAACCCCCACTAACATTTAAAGTTGGTTGTCAAACATTGAGTCGGTAAAAAATATCATCTCAACCAACTCTCCTTGGTTCAAACACCTCCTAAGTAAATGGGTAAAGCTATCTCAATTGGGTGAAAACGCTGAAAGAAAAATGGGAGAATTCCACTCAAAGTGGAATTTTTCAATTTTTTTCATTTAATTTAATTTTCACTAAAATTAAATAAAATAAAAATCAATTTGATTTTGATTTTCAAAAATTGAAAAAAAAAGTTTGTTTTAAATAATTAATTAAACAAAATTTTTCAGTATTAATTAATTAAATAATAATTTAATATCAAATATTAAACTAATCAAATACCTAATTCATGCACGAATCCTATTCACGTAATTCAATATTTAAATATTCTAATCTATTAGATTTCGTTCAATTTCAACAAAATTAAATATTTTAATTATATCGCATAAAATTAATCAAACCCTAAATTGAATTTGAACACTTCAAATGCACTCAATTCACTAATCCAAGATATAATTTTACGAGCTAGTAGAGGGACCTTATTGACCTACAACATGAGCTCCAACAATTTGAGATTAACTGGCTAAATTATTTAGACCGAATTAATCAATATTCGTTAACTATCGAGACACACCATGATAGCTCGATATTTGCGTTATCCTCACTGTAGATATATTTCTGTCGACTTTAACCATAATTAGTAAGTCGATCTTTCACAGGAAGTTCATATTTACAACTATGTCAAAAATTAACATTTTACCCCTATAAATACATCTCGCTCCTTAAGCTTCCACTAATCCTTATATTGAACAATTGGTTTATAGTTCAACTAATAAACCATGACTCTCTCAATCACGAGAGGGCGGAGTCCTGTTTTTAAAGATCAGGAATCAGTACTCAAGATAACAACCTATCTGCTAATCCTAAATTTGGTAGGAGTGTATTTCTTTTGCAGGACTATGTCCCCAACTATCTATTTGGTCTTATCTCAAAGTGGGAGGCTTATTAAGCAGTGTCGTTGGACTACTCTCACCTATGCAGATCAAATGATAATCCAGAATAAACAGGAGTTCAGGATTAAGATCGAGTTACCCTATGTCATCGAATTTTAAAATGGTCAATTTTAATAGTAAACGGTCGTTATATAAAAAAAAAGTGACTATTTCGAGATCTGGTTTTATGCAAATATCCTTTGCAGAAGATACCTCCACTCGCAAGTCTCCACATGAATGATTTTGGATCACATCATTTATATAAATATACAAAGTGGACCACATCCAATAGTGTCACCAGGATGAGGTACCCAAACTCACCCATATACTTATAGACCATTTTGGTTACATACTAAAACTTGATTCACATTCATGTCTACATAAATTTAAAGTATTCACATTATAACAATTGGTTCGTTTATTGGATTTTTATAACAAAATGCAGTATTAATAACATTTTATCGAAGGAACAACTCAATAATATTTTTATTGATAAATAGAATATGTTTCTAGTATATACGAACTGCGAGTTTGAGGACATTTCCAACCATCGTCCCAAAGAATGGCAGTTTCCAATGGGGTATTTAGAATATCCTTGACATCACGTGCTACAAAGTTCTCATTAATCATCCAGCCTTCCTCCACGTTTAATAATTCTCTAACCCTCCTATTTTTTAGTTGATTGCTAAGCCACATCGGTTTACAGTTAACTTTTCTCGCAATCCAAGAGTCTTTGTTGATCAAGATGTGAGCGCCCAAACCCCGGATTAAACAACTCGCTATCCCATAAAATACTCCTTCAGGTTAACGGAGGATTATTCCCCAAATAAGCCTTCAAAAAGTTGCATCTTTAAAATACTTGTGTCGAAAAGATTTAGAAAGCAAACTGCCAGGATTTTTAAGGATGTACCAACTATGCTTTGCTAGCAAACCTTGGTTGAATAGACTGATGTCCCTAAAACCCAAACCACCATCAAACTTTCTTTTGCACATATTCTTCTGGCTAATCCAATTAACCATATTCCCTTCCTATGTAAATTGTACGAAGTGATTTTTTTTTTTTAGATTACGAAGTTGGGGATCCAATTTTCGACCCCTAAGAAGAGATCATATCAATTGCAACTGAGTTAAATTGTTCATAATCTTGAGGATCGGTAAATAGTTGTTACCATGAAACAACACAAATTTAATAAAAGAAATTATTTTAAATAATGGAATTGCAGAAAATATTTAAAAATCATAGTAAAATATCACCGTTTATTTCCGATAGACTACTATCTTTATTATATTTGTAAGTATATTAATTCATTTTTCTATATTTGAAAACTACCATTTTAATAATTAATTTCAAAATCATTATATATTTATAATAAATAAAAAAATCTCCAAAATTAAAAATTCATCAACTAGTTTTTAATTTATAACGAAAATAAGAAAGAGACAAAATCGTGGCAATGCCACCTCCCTTCAGCGACTAAAACGTTGAGCTGGGATTGGGCTTTAGAATCCGAGCCTGCCCCATCGTACAAATGGATTTTTTTTTAAAAAAAAAAAAAAAAGGAAAGAGAGAAATCTCCTTGAGCCCTAAAAAAGCAGAGAGAGAGAGAGAAGAACATAGAGCAGTGGAATAGAAACGTAGGATAGCGTACGAGAGGAGCGATTATATATACATTCATTCATAATAACAATGTTAGCACTCTTACTACCGCCGGCTTCGCCTTCACCATTCCTCTCTTTCAATCGATTCCCTCACATTTCTCCTTCTTCCTCCTTTCCTACTAGTGGTAATCTCTTCAATTCTTCACCTCAATCCTTGCTTGTACAACTTGTTATTTCACTGATTTTGTAGCGATTGATTTGCGTCTATAATGATGGTTTTCCTAGTTCATTTTCAATTCTTACGTCTTTTCCTTTTCCTACTTGTAGTAATTCTTGTTCTGAATCTGAAACTAGACAGACTTACTCCGGGCGGCATCTAGACGACTTATTTCTGCTACGAAGACGGCGCAATCAGTATCCACAATGGCAACTGTAAGTTATATGGATTATTTTGTTGGTTACTGTAATCTACTTTCACGGTTTGAGTTTATACTGCCAACTGTCACAATCAGTCTCGTAGGTCCCTCAAAGCAATTGTGCCACACTTGTTCTCGCCCTTAAATAAGTCCATCAATCCAAATCCGAATAGCCGGTGATATAATGGGCATTTCTCGCGATCACCATTCCCATTTTTTGAGAAATGGTTTTAAAATGAGTTTAAGAAAATGGTTTTATCATTATGTTTGAGAAAAGAAAGTTTGTTGTAAACTAGAAAGCAATTAGGGTCTACAATGACTTAGTAGCTTACAACTCCGGGTATGAAGGTATGATGAGACTAAATGTGGACGTTTTGTCACAGGAGGAAGAAAATGTTGGTAATATAAAGCGACAATTAGCTAAAATATTCGATGTATCCCTCAGAGCGACGGTCCCTGAGGAGACAGATGTTGAGCCTTTAGTTGCTGCTTGCGCTGGAAAATTTGGCGACTATCAGTGGTATGTTATGCGAATTACTAATGCCTTGGTGAATACTGCTGTGAATTAGATTGCTGTTGCTAAGATGAGTTTTCTTATTTGGCCAAGCAATAACGCAATGGGCCTTTGGTCTAAAATAAAAGGAAAAGGAAGTCAGTTCAGGGGTCCTCCTTCCGTTGGACAGGTATTGCGGTTTAATTTTTTGTGATTTTTTCTTTTCTTTTCATGGAGGTCTCCTTTCATATTGGATCTTTAGGATCATTTGTTTAATTATTTAAATCTTTAAGTGTCTTACAGAACTGCTCTCTTGATTAATAGGCCATCATGAATAATCTTCCTCCATCTGAAATTATAGAATCAAGTTCGGTGGCAGGCCCTGGTTTCGTGAATGTCGTAATATCTAAGAATTGGATTGCTAAGGTAATGTCATTCACTTGAAAGTTTTAGTTGGAATGTAACTCATATCGAGTAGAAAAAATGCCTTTTTCTTTTTAATTGAAAAAAAATTAGTTATCAATTCTCTACTCTACGAAAAAGAGTTTCAGTTCGTTATAATCAACAGTTCTACGTGTGTTAACTTAAAGTTTGCTTAATATGCATTTTCTCCTGCAGAGCATACAAAAAATGCTAATTGATGGTATTGAAACTTGGTCACCCCGGCTTCCGATTAAAAGAGCAGTAGTTGATTTCTCCTCACCTAATATAGCCAAAGAAATGCATGTCGGTCACTTAAGATCTACGATCATTGGAGACACTCTAGCTCGAATGCTTGAATTTTCAAATGTTGATGTTCTTCGAAGAAACCATGTTGGTGATTGGGGAACACAGGTACAACTTTTATCCAAGGATTACTGTATATTCATGGTGTTTAGCGTTGCAATAGAAAAGTGGCTTTTTTATAAACCCCCTAAATTGTTACTCTTTCAAAGTGTACATAAAAACTGAATTTGCGCTAGTCATTTTCCGCCATGTCAGTCTATGTTCAAAATAGGCAGTCTTACTTTGAATCAGTAGAAAATGTTGCATATATGATATATCTAGATTCTCCAATACATACTAATTCTCCTGCCTTTCAAATGGGTTCAAATTTGTTGAAATGGCCATGAATTTTTTGAGTGCTTGCAAAATTGATTTTGGCCTGGGGTTTTATTATTTGGACAATAAACAACTTCTACAGAAAATAAATGTATTACCAGATATTCATCTTTGGCTTCTTGGTTGCAGTTTGGTATGTTGATCGAATTCCTGTTTGAAAGATTTCCTAACTGGGAAGAGGTTACTGAGACAGCTATTGGAGATCTGCAGGTAGGAGAGACATTTTATAATCTCCTTTGGTTGTAAATACGTTTACGTTTTATAGTATATTGATAAAAAATTCCTTAATACGGTTAAAAATTTGATATTTTTGGTCTTAGATAAAGGCTTTTCTTCTGTTAAGATAGGGCACTTCACTCTCTATGTGATACAATTGTGTTCCCGTGAATTCTTACTTTAAAAAAATGGATATAAAGAAGTTGCTAATGTCTATCTACCTTATTTAACGAGAACTAACAAACTGTTATTTGATGTTTTGATTAAACAGACATTCTATAAGGCATCAAAGCAGAGATTTGATAGTGATCCTGCATTTAAGGAGAGGGCTCAACAGGCAGTGGTTCTTCTTCAGGTGAACTTATATATATATATTTGTGCACGTGTGCGCACACACACACACTTGATTCCCTATTCAATCCTAATTTAATACGTTGGACCCTAGATCTTCAATCTAAAAACTGTCTTGAAACTTCCGTCAATTGTCATTTTCACCTGTTAATTTTATTTATTTCTGCTAGTTTTCGACATGATGTCATGCATTATATTTCAAATTTTACTTGTTTATTCAATTTTTTGCTCCTAACTTACTATTTTTTTGCATGCTCTTTTATTCATAAATACTTCTATTTCATATAAATATGAAAAGTAAACAATGAAGTAACAAAATAAAGATTGAAGTTAACACAAAGAAGTTCAATGCCTCTGTTTGGGCATCTTCCTCGTTTGGTCATATTATTATAACTAGAGATTGGAGTCACCTATTGTATAGTTAGGTCCCTAGCTCCTTCGGCATTTTTGTAATGCATGTGGATCTCGTCTTGTTTTCTTTTATTTAAGCTTGGTTTCTCATTTAAAAATGTATCGGAAGCCATGGTTAAGAAGGAGCTTTATTTATTTATTATCTTATCTGTGAGTGTTCGTGCAAGCTTATGCAATTATACACACCTCAATTATTAATTCACAATAACCACCTAACCCTATAATATTTCATTATTAGAGAACTCATAGGATTTAATAGCCATAGTAATTGGCCACCATGGGATTCAAATTCATTCTCTAAGGTCTTTTTTACTTGTATCACTAGTCCCCAATCAACCTTGTTTTAGCATCTGCAATTAGATTGAAAATTGGAAGTTTGAGTTTTGTATGTTGAAAGAGCTATAACTGGACTCCACTTGATCTTAGCCAAAAGGTCAGGTGGTTTACCCGTAAACTTATAGTTTTTTCAAGCTGGTTTTTGATTTGAAGATTCCCTGCAAGAGCATGATAGGAGCATGTGCATTATTTGGAAGTATCTCATAGCTGATTTCTGCCAAACTGATCTTAACTTTTGTTTTACAGGGTGGGGAAGCTAAATATCGCAAGGCTTGGGCACAAATATGTGAAATCAGCAGGAATGAATTTAATAGGGTGTATGAACGCCTTGGAGTTGAATTAGAGGAGAAGGTACATTTTGACTTTCCTTTATGCATTATACGTGACACTTCTTTGTGTCTTTAAACATATAACATTTTACTTGTGGTCTGTTTGTTTTCTCTTGTCTTTCCTCTATTTGTTTGTGTTTGTATTGAAAAATTCTTCCTTCTCATGTCATGCCCAAATTAGATTGTTTATTTGGTTTTTGATTTGTCGAGGCAGAAATTTGAAATGGCATAAATGCCTACCTTAATAAGGTTTAATGGTGTTTACCACCATATTTATTAGTTGGAATAGTGTGGTTAATAGCATCAGCTTCTTCAACATGTTTTAACTTTCTGTCCTATTCATTATTATCTGCTTCGTATAGGGATTTTTACTTGCAAAGTTCCGAGTCTGGCTCTTTTGATTTTAATATTTATCAGAAGAGCCAACGACTTATTCTTAGTTCCCATTTGGTCAATGTATTTTTATCTTTGTCAGGGAGAGAGCTTTTACAACCCGTACATTCCTAATGTCATAAAAGAATTGGCTGATAAGGGTTTAGTGGAAGAAAGCCAGGGTGCTCGTGTAATCTTTATCGACGGAATAAATATTCCTCTCATTGTTGTCAAGAGTGATGGTGGTTTCAATTATGCTTCAACTGATCTTGCAGCCATCTGGTCAGTTTTCCTGTATCTCACTGTGTTTTTTAATGGAAATATTGTTACTGGTAATGAATAAGTTGACAGTTGACACAGTCATAAACTTTATAATTATGACCTATTGATATTGTGCATGTTTGGATCCCCTCTGATTCATTGCACGATTTCAAAATTTTGTGGAGCTGGAACATTCTGATTTGGTCATTTTTGCTTTGCACCAAACAGGTTTCGCCTTAATGAAGAGAAAGCTGAATGGATTATATACGTTACTGATGTTGGGCAGCAGCAGCACTTTGACATGGTTTTCCGGGTATGTGTCTTGAGAAAATCTTGCTCGGACCTTATTTTCTTTTATCATTCCATGTTTGTTGCATATGTGGTTATTTGTAGACTTGGTAGCCCGTCCAAACTGTAGTCAGCAATTATTTAATAGCTTGGTTGTTGGCTTACATTTCCTCTCTTTTAATCGTGCATATGAATATTACTTACTGTAGACCTGGTCAACTATAATCCACCGAACTGCTGCTAACAATTGTATTATGGATTTGCTATCCTCTTAAATTTGTGAAGTGGATCCTTGAATTGGAAGTAACTATGGCTATTTGTTTCAGGCTTGTAAACGTGCTGGCTGGCTTCCACTTGAGGATAATAAGTATCCCAAAACAACCCATGTTGGTTTTGGTTTGGTTCTCGGTGAAGATGGCAAGCGTTTTCGAACTCGAAATACCGAAGTGGTTCGTTTAGTGGATTTGCTTGACGAAGCCAAGAACCGCAGTAAAGCTGCTCTTATTGAGCGGGGTAATAATAATATTGATTATTAAGAATACTGTTTCTTTTTTCCTTTTTTGAAAACATTTGTGCAACTTGCTGCTTTACCTTGTAAGATTCATTGGAAGTGAATGTGTCAGTTTTTTCCCTGTCAAAACTTTTTACAGTCAACCTTGCACACATCTTACCATGTAATTTGATTTTCGGTAACCTTCTTTAGAGAAAGCTGCGGAATGGACTGAGGCAGAACTTGAACAAATTGCTGAAGCTGTTGGTTATGGTGCTGTCAAGTAAGTTACCATTTTCATTGCTGGCTTTACCTTTCTATGCCTCTTGCATGAATTCTAGAGGTTATCCTTGATATGCCTTTTAATGTAAACCTTTAATGAGTACTATTAGTTGATACTGCCATTGGAAATGGGTATCCTTATAGCACAACTTATTCTTAATCCATCGAGTCTTATAGTATCTCTAGCACACAGGGGTACATAGCCTTTTAAGCATGCTATACTATACGTCTAACCACCAACTGTTATTAATGTAGCTATATGCATTCAGGGATCAAAATTAATCTTCTGGATCATTAAATTTGGATTTCACTATAGACTGCAGTATGTTAGGATTTCTCGTTCTTCCTGTTTTGGGTGGAACTGAGTGGCTGCTCTGACAATTAACTTTAATTCACTTGATGCTGCCTGAACGGTTGGACTCATCATGAATGAAGAATCTATGCAGCTTAAAATTGCAGAGTCTTCTGATTTATGAAATTCCTGAAACCATACCCCGATGATTCTGTTTTAGGTAGAAAATTGTGGTTCAGAATGATTCTAGTGGTATACTTACTATCAGGTCTCCGACATTTTGACTGATGTCCGCTGCTTCTGTATTAACCATTTTGTGGGATTATCGTGAGTTAAGAACGAGAGGAATTTTGGGGATTGTTTGGGGGGCTCTACGTGAGAGAGTGACTTTGTGTAGACTTAGAACTTGGGCTGCCCTATCAAAGAATAAACCTGTTTCCATTTTGTTTTTAACTTAAAGCTGTTCTATAATCTTGCAATTATGTGGGCTCAGTTTGGGCCTCTTTGTCTGTTCCTTCTTTTTTACGTGTCTTCTTGTCAATAAGTTACTTATCTTATTTACGAATTTGTCTGCTCCATGCTTCTTCGTTTAAATACTCAGAATTGCTTATCAAAATTTTATGTTCCAAATCGTCTTGGCAGATATGCTGACCTCAAGAACAACAGGTTGACCAACTATACTTTCAATTTTGATCAAATGCTCAATGATAAGGTACACTTTCTCATCTGGTTCTTGGCATAGCATATAATAATATACAGAGTCCACTCTCCTTGCACACCTAAATTTTGTGATGACCAGGGCAACACTGCTGTGTATTTGCTGTATGCCCATGCTCGTATTTGTTCAATCATCAGGAAATCTGGTAAAGACATAGAGGAGTTGAAGAAAGTAAGTTTCCTCCAAAATCCGGAACCATTTCTTCTAAAGCTTGGCCTAGACCAGCTGTTTTGCACTTGTTTCTAAATTTAGTCTACCGTTATCTTGATAGACGGGAACAATTGTGTTGGAGCACGAGGACGAGCGTGTATTGGGGCTTCATTTGTTACAATTTGCCGAGGTAAAAACAAAAAATATACATTTTAATTGGGTAACACTGCCATTGCGTCTCAACCATTTTATATTTGGTACGAGTTGTTACTCGCGTGATAATTACTTTTCCTCCCTTCGTTGTACTTAGGTTGTCGAGGAAGCTTGCACCAATTTGTTGCCGAATGTGTTGTGTGAATACCTATACAACTTATCAGAAATATTTACGAAAAAATTTTATTCCAACTGCCAGGTACAACCAACTATTTCAGACCAATATCTCATTCTTTATGAATAATATCATTATCCCACTAATTCATGTTGGATAATTACTAAATCACTAGCCCTTGTCGGCTGATAGCGTCGTGGCAACTAATTATACCTTGTCTTGTTTATCAACTCATTACCTTTAATAACCTGGAATTTAAAGTTCTCTTTCTTAATCATTTTGTTTGGTTATTCCCATTTGCATCAAGACGTTTTTTTATATTTTCCCATCCTTATGGTTGTGAGCTGGAAAAAGCTCACTAAATTTGTACACCTTTGTCCCAAATGCATCCAAGAAAAAGTCGCAAAAAGTTAAAACTTCTATTAACGTTGAATATTGATTATTATTTGTCAGGTCGTTGGGTCGGCCCAAGAAACCAGTAGACTCCTACTTTGTGAAGCTACAGGCACAGTAATGAGGAAATGCTTCCATCTCCTTGGAATAGTACCTGTTTACAAAATATAACCTCGAAACAGTGCCTATTTTCAAATTGCTTTTCAGGAAAGATCGTTTTTGCCGACATTTGAGTTCAGCCTGAGCGAGGGGGAAAAAGAAAAAGAAGAAGATTTCATACAGAACCTTGTATTGTTTTAGTTTGGTTTAAGCTTATCCTAAAAGCTTCAGCCTTCTTTAATTAGTTTGTCAAATTTTACCACTTCCCCCCATGTAATTTGCCTAAGATATTGAATCAGGTTTTAACGAAATCCATAGTGTTCTTAGGAGTGGGAGGATTTACTACTGATTTGTGATCTTTAGGATTATTTTTGTGTATCAACTAAGTTAATTTCGTCCAGATTCAATTGCAGGTTCTACAAGTTTGTATATTTACATAATTATGTCTTCTTCTTTGTCACGTATTTCACGTTCTTCGTAAGAAGAATAAAGTTATTCATGCCTTCTCAGTCATTCTGAAAAGATATTCTACCTCATCAATGAGGAAAAGTTTGGTTGTAATTCTTTTCATTTTACTGTTGGCCTAAATAAATGAAAATTTTCCAGAAAGCCAGATAAACAGAGTACTATTAACCATATCCTTGAACAGCATGAATCAAATTAATATTTTAAATTTTAACTTAAATGTATATATATTTTTAAATATGGTTCTTATCTTTATGTCTTGGCAAATTATAGAATTTGTTTGTTTTCTAGCAAGGCCGGAAGATTGTGGGAACGTCCAGAAAACTTTAATCATCAAAATATTTGAGATAAATATATTTAAATGAAAGTTAAATCGATTTTTAGTTCTCTTCATGGCATAAATTGCCAAGAACTAATATGAACTGAAACAACTATTTTAGCAATGCTACCACCTTTAAGCACGTAATTATTGTATTGAATAATTAATAACCAAAGATTACAAAACTATTGATTTAGAATAAGAAAAAAAAAATCTACAATTAAAGGTTAAAACTGTAGATTATGTAACAAAATTCCTTAGAAAAATAAGAAAGGGAGATAAGATAAGCCTTGACAAATTTACAAGTTTAATTAAGGTTAGCAAAGTAATAGTGCCACAATTCAGGCATTAATCCTTCTTCTATAATTATTGAGATTAAGCCTCTAATTAATTAGTGACCATTCACAGGGATTGCAGATCTTGAACCACAAAGCAAACTACTTTTTCCTCTTGATCTTGAAGCTTTCTTGGCTATGGCTGCTCTTGGAATAATGGATTTCTGGCCTTCAAAACTCTTGCAAGATTTGAACTTTTTTCTAATTGGAGAAACCCTTTTTGCCAAATCTTCTAATCTTTCTACACTTGCTAAAGATGTAAAAGACTCAGATTTACCATCATAATATTTAGACAACCCTCTTCTGCAATTAAAGAAAATAACCCCATTAGTCATATATTATCGATAAAATATATTCAACCAAAACGTGTTAAAGAAATTAAAAGGAAAAAAAGGAGGTTTTATTTTTTATTTATTAATTATAATCAAATTAACTTACTTTATAGGAAGATGAACCATTAGCTCTGTTAGCTCAAACAGAGGCCCATCTGAAGATGAAGAATTTGAAATTGAAGAAGTTGCATCTTCCACCGTTTCTAAAGATGAACATTCTTCAGAATTTATAGAACTAAGCTCCTCAATTGAAGAAGACTCCATTGAAGCTTCATAATCTTCCATGATTCCTCTGAAATAACCATTATTTTGAGCTCCTCCATCAACATGAAGAGCCTGATTTTCTTGCAATTTCCCCATTGGATAAATCAATCTAAAAAGGAAGAAGAAGAAGAAGAAGAAGAAGAAGAAGAAGAAGAAGAAGAAGATGGGGATTGAGGAAAATGGCTTGTTGCAACTATATATGGAGAATAGAAGAAGAACTGAATGTTCTTTTTTAGTGTTTCTTGATAAAACTTTGGAAAATGGAATGAAATAAGATCTCCTAACTGTAGCATATGTTCTAGAAAAGCTATTTATAATATAAAGTGCAAAGCATAGTTTATATAATTTAAAATGTTGGATTAAATTATGATTTCTTTTTGGTTTTATCATGAGATAGACTTGGATAATATTCCCTTTTTTCCCATCTTTTTTGTTATTTTATCCAAAAATCCCTTTATCATCAATTATCATCTTTTTATATTGAGAGAATTTATTTATTTAAATATATGGGGTCTGAGTTTTTTTGCTTTTTCCCATATTTCTAGGAAAAGAGATAAGATCTAAAAGTTGGAAGACATATCCACAAGTCACTCAATTTTATTTTCCCTATCATTTTCTAATATATAAGATTGAGAATTGAAATTTAAGGTCAACATCTAAGTTACTTTTGCTTCATAAAGCCATGACATTATTCCCATTACTTTTATGTTCATGTATCATCAACCTTCCATTGAGGCAGGATTAATTAAAAGATTTAAAATAATGAAAATAAAATAAATAAATAAAAAACAGCCCACTCTTTTGGAATAATACAATTCTTTTTAAGATACCTCTTGTATCTAGAGAGATTTTCATTTTTCTTATCTCCATTCCAATCAAAAAGTGATGTAACAGTTCAAAAAAGATAATAATAAAAAGATTCTATATTATTGCACTATTAATAAAATCATGAGAAAGATTTGATTTTGACTATGTGTAATTTCACTAATTTACTCACTATTTTTTTTAAAAAAAAAAAAATAGTGAAGACCTTCATAAACAGTATTAGTTTCTATCAAATAATGCATAAAACAAATTCGATTAATAATGTATAAATTAATGCATGAATTAATTCTTGATAACTTTTTTTTTTTTTTTTTTTTTTTGTGTGTGTGTGTGAGAGAGAGAGAGAGAGAGAGTAAAAGAGAAGTCTTCATACAAGTTATCATCTCCATGACATTAAATTCATTTTAAATTAAAAATAGTGATTTCTATCCATTCAAATTTATGGAAGAAAAATATTGGGATATATTTCGGATTTTGCACATTTTTGTATTGCTCATTGAAATGTCCCATCGATAATCATGTATATATAATTAAAGAAAAACATAGAAATAAGTGTAGTCTAGATTGCATCAATGTAGTATTTATATATAGAATATTTTCGTACATTTTTTCATAAATTAATGGAAAATTAGGTTGTTGAGAGGAGATAATTTTTTTTTTAAAGTTACTTTTTAATTAATTTTTTAGTTTAGTAGTTTTTTTTCTTAATTACTTTTTCATGATAATACACGCATTTAAATGGCTCACTTTAGAGAGGCAAGATTTTAGTTTTGATTGATTAATTGATTTATTTATTTTTTTACTTTCAACATTATTATGAAAATGTTTTTTTCCTTTATTTTAAAATGGAATAGGTGGAAGTCATTGGCACGTGATGATGGTGTTATGTAGGTGTCAAATCTAGTTGAGATGTTCGAGTGTACCTACTCATCATTCGATTACTCGTATTTTATTCAAAAGAAATAAGTGGAAGTCATGATGTTTAGCATTTCTACGTCAAAGAATCCAAATACAATAATTTAGAATTCGATGTATAATGATCTTGCTTTAATTTTATGTTTTTGAAATTTATACTTGTCTCTCTTCAATTTCATGCCGGTAGTTTTTGTTTATCTTAAAAAAAATACTTAATTCCTAATCAAATTCTAAAAATAAAATCAAAGATTTTAAAACTATTTTCTCCGTTTTCAAAATTTGACTTCATCCTTGAAAATGTTAGCAAAAAGTAGTTTGCAAAACACAAAAAATTATGGATGGAAGTACTTTTTTTATAAGTTTATTTTTCAACGAAAAACAAAACTTGTTAATAAACAAGACTTCAAAGAATAACAGTAATATTGAAAGAAGGTTAATTTAAATTGAATTAAAAAAATTTCCATATACAAAAGAAAACAGAAAAAGAAAAATGGTAAGAAAGGGAATACTTTTATGCTTCTAGGAAAAGATAGGCAGAAAGGATATAATTGGAAGAAAAATTATAGATAAGAACTTTTGGTTTTGAGGGGAGCTTCTATTTCAAGATATATACAACATATTTGGATAAACAAAGCCATTTTGAAAATGAAATACACTTCTTTTCAAGAAAGATTAGGTTGTGCTGCTAAGTATTTTTAGCATGCTTAAATGTATTTTTGTCCTAATAAAGAAAAGTACTTTTACTCATGATCGACCATTTCTTTTACAAAGACGTAAAGATATTTAAAAGATTATATGATTTATAAAGATTCGTAAAGTATTTTTAACTTACCTAATTATTGTTTTAATATAATTGAGATATGAGAATTCGAACCACATATTTTGTAGTTACTAACACACTTATATATCGATCGAGTTATGTTCGGTTTAATTTTATCTCACTTAATTGTTAGCAAAATAATTTAAAAGTGCATTTACGATGAATAAGATGAGATAGGAAGAGAATGTGGACAGAAATGTTCCTTTTCTCTACGTAGATGGAGTCCTTTGAAAACAAAATTTCTTAATTACATATTTTTCTCATTTTTTTAATAGAGATATAAACGAAAAAAACATTTTTCATCTTTGTCCTTGTCTCTCTCTTATGTTATATGTATAATTTAAAAGTTTTTTAAAAAAATTGTTTTGATTTTGTTAAATATTTAATAATATATATTTTTTCAATTCTTCACGAAAACATTTAAATGAAAATTTAAGCTCAAAATCGACAATATCATACAATTATAGAGATATCCAGAGGTCCATTGTTTAATAATCATGTTATTGGAGATAATTGTCCACCTTGATAAATCCATGATAATTCTTTTTTCTAGCCATCGGGATTTTGATTGCATTTTCAATAATTCTTTCCCGATAAAAGATCACCGAGCTCTCCTTCAAATAATCTGACCTCCAAATTACATTTGAGCACTTGAAGCTCAACTACGGAGTAGTCATCCATCCAAATTACACTTAAGCACCATGCTCGTCTAAAGGCTCAACCACAGGCGGATGCTACAATGACTACATCTCCTAAGGCTACGACTTTTTTGTTTGACACCCGAGGATTCTACCGATTTGGCTACATCAGGTCCCACATGGCATGTCATCTTCTCCATCAAAGAAGTGGAAGTCTGTGCAGTAGTGAAGGGCTTTCACAAAAACACGTAATGCATGAGTCACACCGACTACCACCTCAACATTTTAGGTAGACGCTGACATCTATGTATGAGCTTCGAGTGTCATGTAATAATCCTAAAATACCCCAGTGACATCACCTTAAGAGGTAGACAACACCAAGTACTTAGTTGTACTGAACACTTCATTTGCTAACTTAAAGATTCAAGTATTTGTGGTTCGACACTACACCAATGTGAGTTCTTTGTAGGTTATCTCTTCTACACGTTCGACGCCCCAGAGCAGCCTATTGAGATGAACTCCTCAACAATTTTTTTTTAAAAGGGTAAATATCAATTTACACATTTGAACTTGGGGAATTGTATCAATTTAAACCTCAAACTAATAACTCTATCAATTTAAACCTGAACTTTCATAAGTTTTATAAGTGTATCCAAATAAAACATAATAGAATATTTAAATTGATTCACTTATAAAACTTCAATGTTTAAATTAATTCACTTATAAAAGTTGAGAGTTTAAATTGATACAACTCCAAAAGAATACCTATTGATATTTTATTTTAGTTGATTAAAATATTTAAAAATAGAGTTTTGGTAGAAAAAACTAATCCCTAATTTCCGTTGGAAAATTCATAAGGAGATCATATACGTCCTAAAGGTGGAGTTTGGCACAAGTCACGATGGATATGACTGCAAGCATCAATTTGTGCTATCTAATCCACGCTGTCCCAATCTTTGTTCTTATCCATTCTGTCCCAGCCCCATTCGGCCCAATTTACACCGACGGCCCACTGACAATCTCATTTGGGCTTTTGAAAACAAACCAATTGGGTCTTTCTATTTCTCAGGCCCAGTTTGTTTGGCCCGATTGCTGAGCTGGAGGCTTTGATCCATTCTCTTTGTGGTTTTCTCTCTCTCCCTTAACTAAGAATATAAAAAAATAATAAAGAATACTAATATGAAAGTGTCACCTCAATCCAAAGAAAAACTTTCAACGTTAAAATATCGAAGTTAAAGAGTTTTTAATCAATTTAAAAAAGATGAAATATATTACAACTAAATTAAGTACCACGATTAACGAAGCGGCCTGTCACACATCAATTTTGAAGTTATCTGATCTTATTTGTGCGCAAACCAAGACATTAATTCAAATTACCAAAAAATCTTTCCAAGAGTAAAAAATCTCTTTAATACCACAACAAACGAAATTAGGGATTTCAAGTTTTCTCATCCTACATTTACGGAAACGTGAAGAGAACCCATTGCTAATCGGACTACCAATCACAAGATCCCTCTTCAATTAGTCTCCAAACTACGTCCAACAAATACATTAAACTTAAAAACAAATACATTGCAATTGAAAATCAATTAACCAAACCATTTAAATCGCTCTTAAGGCAAATTGGTTAATACCAACACCGTTCATATGCTTGGCCTACCTCTTCACGATGGTTTGATAGGAATTACTTTGGAAAGAAGAGATTTTACAACTTGAACTCTTGGTCCATAGTCGATTAAATCGAGTCTTTCATCTATGCACTAGTGGATTTGATCGATTAAGTCAAGGCTCCAAAGTAGAATTGTTGTTAATTGAGAATAAAAATAAAATTAGTAACAAAAAGATGAAAACTGGAAAATTAGTTAAAATAAAATTTAAAATTGAAAATAAGATCAAATTTGATATTTAAAAAAACAATAACATTCGACTTTTAAACTTGAAAAATATAGGAGATAAATTAGAAGAAAATCAGGATTTATACTAAAAATTTGCAAAAGCAAAATTAGCTACAGGTAATAAAACATCCAAATGAGGACATTTTAGGGTTAAAGAAAGTGGAAACACGTTGAGTGAGAGTGGATTTGCTATAAATTTGATGAAGTTTCGTTTTGCTATTCTTCCTAGCAGAACCTTTAAAATAAAAATAATATGATCTAGAATTTTAAAATAAGACTAATTAATAAAATGAGATGATTTCTATATTTAATGTTAAAACAAAATTATAATAAAGATAAACATAAAAAAAAAATTAAAAATTGTATGATTGAGTTATCATTAACAGATAATTTTAGTATAAACACGTAAATTAGTTAGGAAAACTAATATATGAGATTTGAAAATTCAAAATAAAGATAATCATTTAAAAAAACTTAAAAAACATATTATTTAGTGAAGTGAGAAAGATAATATAAACATAAAAAGTCATTTAGAAATCTTTAGAAAAAATTTAAAACATTTGTTGAAATTGAAGAGATGTTGAGATACCGATTTCAATTATTTTCAAATTCAATCACAGAATTTGGGCTAGATTTTTCACATGGAAAGAGACACTTAGTTTTCGGTGAAAATCTCCAAGAAAATCAATAGAATCCACATATAAATTTGATAAATTAATCATAGTGTAATTAAGAAAGATGTAGAATTAATTACATTGGAATTAAAAAGGCTGGTGAGGGTATTTTAGGATTAACGAAAAACCAACCCACGTATGTGTGTCACGCAATTTACTATATTTCAAAAGAATTATGTGGTTTGCTATTTCATTGAAAGTGTAGTTAGTATTATATACCTAATTTTTTCTTTTTAATATACCATTTTATAAATTTAAGCTTTTGAAAATAAACCAATTGGGTCTTTCTGTTTCTCAAGCCCAGTTTGTTTGGGTTGATTGCTGAGGTGGAGGCTTTGATCCATTCTCTTTGTGGTTTTCTCTTTCTCCCCCTTAACTAAGGATATCGATGACTGATTACAAGGGCTGACTGGATAAATAGTAAAATAATTTTAAAATCGTGAAAATGACAAATTTGAAAAAAATAATAATAAAGAATACTAATACGAAAATGTCACCTCAATACAAAGAAAAACCTTCAACATTCAAATATTGAAGTTGGAGAGTTTCTAACCAATTCAAAAAAAGATGAAGTACACTATAACTAAATCAAGTACCAAGCACCATGCCACACATCAATTCCAAAGCTACTTCATCTTATTGGTATGCAAACCAATGAATTAATACAAATTACCAAAAAATCTTCCCAAGAGTAAAAATCTAATTAATATCACAACAAACGAAATTACGGATTTCAAGTTTTCTCACCTTACATCAATGCACACCGGAAGCATGAAGAAGAGAACCCATCGATAATCAGCCGACCAACCACAAGATCCCTCTTCTCAAGCCACCTACATCAACAATCTTTGCAAACCCTCAAGATAATCCCTTCGATTGTCGAAAACTCGACAAACACACTGAAGAAACCCTTACGTTTGTAGTAAGGTAACTGACTCTAAATCTTGGAAGAAACTTTAACCTTCTAATATACTCTTCTCTAACACTCGTTTATACTTCTAAGGGACATTGAAATTGATAGTGCTGCAAGTGAATCCGAAACTGATCTTTTTGCTAGTGAAAGAACGATTCCAACCAATTTCTATAGTGGAAGAAGGAAGTTGACAATACCAGATCGTCTTCACAAGTAGGGGAACCAAACCAATCCTATAATCTTTCTTTCGTCTATGCACTGTAATTTCCTCTATACATTGTTTCCACCATTAAAGGTAGGAAATAATTCCTTGGATATTATGTATGGAGATGCATTATATATTATATTTATAAATATATAAAGATTTAGGCAAATTGTTTTAAATTAATATTTTAATTTAAAATATTTAAGGCACAAAACGATAAATCTTTGATATACATTAATAATATCCCTATTTTCTTTGGATTCCCAAACGGAAACGAAAAGAATAATGGTTAAGCAACGTTTTAACTAATAACTTAAAAAAATAATCAATTGCTTAAATTGCAATAAGAAGGATTAAAGTTTATAATATAAAAAAAAAATGGAAGGGAAAGAACAAGGTGTCTAGAAAGATAAGGGTGCTGGAATAACTGCGTGGGAAAAAAACTGGCAAGTAAAAAACTAATATTTCTCAACAGTGAGAACAAGGTATTGTTTCTAATCTCTACTTCCACATAATGATAGTACCAATAACTAAAAAAACATAGTTGTAGGACAAAACGTAATGCGTGGAAGATTCAAAACTCAAACTCGAAATTAAGTTAGAATCCCAAAAGATATCGGTACATCTCGTACCGATAGATTGAAAAGTACCAATCTTCCTGGAAGAATTCACGAACACCACTACTGGGGACCTCTTTATCGCTGAGAAATATGGGTCCATTATTTATGGCGAACATTCACAAATTGCCGCGATAAAGAAAATCACAAGAATAATGTGATCTTGAAAATTTTAGAAAGAGTTTTCACCAATACTTCAAACATGATCAATTTTTGTGATCTCATAATTTTTCATTTCCATTTCCCCATTTGGCTGGTGAGAGACTATGGAGAGATTTTAAGCGTGAGAATAAAACGTGGTAAGTGTTCCATGTTTCTCATTAACTTCCTCATTAGAGCTTACTCTTTTAAATTTATTCTAATTTAAACAAATAAAATTAAATAATTAATTAAATAATTAAAAATAAATTAAATTAATAGTTAAATATAATTTAATTAATAATTTCATTTTAATCATATTTAAATAAACATCTCTCACATAATCTATAGTTTCAATTCAATTAATAAAATAAAATAAAATAATCAATTAATCTTCCAATCAATTAATTACTGAATTAAATATAACATATTTAATTTAGCCTACATTTGAATCATATTCAATTGTATTTCTCTTATAACTTATAGTTTTAATGTGTATCTAATACGCATTAATTTTAACCTATAATTTTAAATGAATCCAATTCATATTAAATTAATATTTGAACTTCTTCATTATTTAATTCTCTCATAAATTAATTCTGAATCATATCCAAAATTAAACTTATATTATAAAGTTTAATTAAAATATAAACTTTATATTATAATGTATAATTATACATTATATTATTTCCCTAAGTGAATTTGAACATTTCAAACTCTATTCAAGACTTAGTTATCTCAATTTTCCTTACAAGCTAGGAAGGGGACTTCATGGACCTATAGATAAGAAGTTCCAACAATATGAGATTAATTAACTATACTCATTAACCAAATTAATCAATATTCGTTAACTATGGGTACATGTTCGTTGATTTCGTGATTCGAGCTTAGGAGTGTATTGTATAGAATAATTGGAAAAATAAGTATAAATATGAATGATGCATTGATGCGTTGATGTGTTAGTGATGTGCAACAGGACATATGACACTCCTCTATTGACATTCAAGTTTTCCTAAATCAGATCCAAGTATAAATCCAACTTAGGTTCCTGGTAAGTCCAGGGTCGAACTCAGGAATTCAAATTAAAGCTAACGCAGACCTTGCGTTGTAACTATTGTAGGGATACCCTAAGTGTATAGAGAAATGAGTTATTTACACTAAGGTGCTGTGTGTGTGCAAGAAGATACAAAAGGGTAGAGTAGAGAATAATGGGTCGTGTGAAAATGGAGTTTAATGTAAGTGATATGCGTCGATCTAAGTTGGATGTACTTGAACAAGAATATGATGCTAATGAGATGACTTGTTTATCTTCGTTTATGCGTTAGACTCTATTCAACACTTCTCAATGCGAATATCATATAATACCTATCTCTAGGATGTATGTGTCAAACACAGGATGCAATAAAACACCAGTGCGTCTATCTCTAAATGTACTAGGCGTTCTAACTTGATGTTGGTTTACTTATTCTCTCAAATAGTTTAAGCTAAAGATGCTTTTACCAATTCATTTAGTTGGCTTAAGTGTTTGAAATGAAATTTTGTATGAAGTATAGATGCATCCAACATAAATAAGAAATAAACAATGGCAAAGTATGATAGATCAAATATGTGAATTTATAAAGAAACTGATTGTCTTTACAAAACCAATACTTAATCAGATGAAAAGATGAAAGCGATAAGTAAGATGAAATGAAATGAATCAAGCCGCAGAATACAATCTCTTGTCCTCTTTGGCTCAATTCTAGTTGTGTACAACCACTTGTGTAAGAATTGGAAGAAGTGTCTCTCTCGAGCTAGGCTTCCTCCGCTACTTGATTGATGATGGTGGTGGTTCTCTTCCTTCTTATTCTTCTCGACACCACAGTACAGCTCTAAAGATCTAAAACTAAGTCTAAGCTAACATTGAGACTAAAACTGAGAGTTGAGGACTTGGAACTTTTAACTTGATAGGATTTCTTCTATTTATAGGCATTGGTCTTCTCCAACTTGATGATGGACAACATTAAATTCAATACCCTGGTCAACCGCCTGACACTCAGATGCTTTTCAGATGCCGCTCGCTATAGGTGCCCATGCTTGCAAGTGGTGATTTGACACAAACAACCTGAATCAATGAATCTTTCTTGCGTTGAATCCCTCCGATGCATGCCCATGAATTAGACTTTGCCTGCGACACTTTTCTTAATCATACGTTAGCTTCTTGTTGTGATCCTGCAATATCATGTGTTAGTGCCACAGTACTTTAACAATAAACATTCTTTTGCATGGGTTTGATAATGTTTGAGTAATTCCATGTATTTCTTTTAAAAATGATGAGATTTTATCATTAAAGACCTTAATTGTTTCAACTTATGAGCCACAATAACTTGTATTTCTACTGAAGACCCACAATTGCACTCTTCTCATTGTAGATATATTTATGTGTCCATGGATGTAGACCAATAACAACAAGTTAGCCTTTCATAAGTGTTCGTAACATCAGCTGGGTCAAAATTATAGTTTTACCCCTGGGTTATTTCTATATCCTTAAGTACCATTGCTCTTCCAATGAACAACATGTTTATGGTCCAACCATTAAATAGAAATCCCTCTTGGGCCAGTGAGAGGGTAAGACCCTTTTTTCAAGAGATACCACCTAAGGGAACACTCGTCTACTTACCCTAAAGTCAGGAAGAAGAGAAATCCATCTTGTATTATTATATTCCCAGCTCTCCACTCAGTCTTGTACCAGAAATGGTAGGCCTATTGAGTCGGCAAACTAGCTACTCTTACCTATACAAATCAAAGGACAATTTCTCGTGAACAGGAGTTCATAATAGACTCAGAATTAAGACTAAGTTGCTTAGGTCATTCTATTGAAAAAGAAACCTAACTAGTTACATCTAGTGGTTACTATGTCGCAGTTTGGTCTTATGCAAACTCATTGCATAGGATAACTTCACTCACATGTCATCTACACGAACACATTGGATTATTGCATTTGTATAAAGTACAAAGTGGGTCGTATCCATATTGTCACGAGGATAAGGTACCTAGCCTTATCTCTATACTATAGACCCCTTAGGTTTGTATCTTAAACGTTGATCCCTGTATGTCTCCACATACAGGTCAAGACTCATAAGACAACCTAGAATGCTTATTTATTAGATTTAAAGTTATTAAGACAAAATGAATACAACACAATCAATAACACATCGATAACTTTTTATTGATGATAGTTAATTATTTACATTTACTATCTACGAGTTTTAGGGCATAAACCCAACAAACTCCCACTTGAACTAAAACTCTAGTCAGTGAGATGTATATAATATCAAAACCCAAAATAATGGGAATGGTAAATAAATACAACAAACTAGGGCGTCCATATGCCCATTACACATCTCCTACATGCCCTAGATTATACAATGTACATGTATCACAGACCTAGACTCTCTAGATGATATCTCCTTGTTGCACGATCTTCTGTAGGTGATAATTCCTCTCAATATATTTTCCTCATTTGTGGCTGCGAGGCTCCTTAGAGTTGGCTACTGCCCCACTGTTGTCACAATATAAGGTGATAGGCAAATCCATGTTTTGAACGACTTTCAAATCACTCAGGAACTTCCTGAGCCAAACAGTTTCTTTTGCTGCTTTACAAGCAGCTACATATTCAGACTTAGAGTGGAGTCTGCAGTGCATCTTGCGTGATGCTACACCATACTACAACTCCCTTGATTAGGATGAACACTTATCCTGACGTATATTTCCTAGAATTCTTGTTAATTTGGAAATGAGAGTCGATACATCCCGTAAGGATCAAATCCTTAGCTTCATACACAACATGTAGTCCCTCGTTCTCTTAAGATCTCGAGGATGTTCTTAACTACAGTCTAGTGGTCTAACCTTGGATTGGACTGGTACCTACTGACTATTCCCACTACACAACAAATGTTTGGCCTAGTGCAGAATATAACATACATTAAGTTGCCCACAGTTGAGGCATAGGGAATACGTCTCATATCCTCAATTTCTTGAGGTGTCTTTGGACACTATTCCTTAGACAAGTGAACACTATGCCTGAAAGGTAATAAACCCTTCTTAGAGTTCTGCATCAAATATCGAGTCAACATTTTGTTGATATAAGTTGCTTGAGACAGAGCCAACGTTCTGTTCTTGCGATCTCTAATAATTTGGATTCTAAGTACGTATTGCGTCTTTCCCAAATCTTTCATTTGGAATTGGGCTACTAGCCATTTATTAATATCCGTAAGATACCTTACATCATTCCCAATGAGTAGGATATCATCCAATGAAGTACCAAGAAAGCTACTTTACCGTTGTTGATTTTCTTGTAGACACAAGGTTCATCAACATTCTGATCAAAACCAAAAGATTTATCGCAGTATAAAATCTAATGTTCCAAGATCTGGATGCCTGCTTCAACCCATAAATAGATCGATTCAATTTGCAAACTTGTTTCTCCTGACCTTGGCTATGAACCCGTCGAGCTGAGACATAAAGATGCTCTCTTCAAGATTGCCATTTAGAAAGGCAGTCTTATCATCCATTTATCATATCTCATATTCATAATATTTGGCTATGGATAAGAGAATTCTTATAGACTTAAGCATAACAATAGGGAAAAAAAAGTTTCCTCATCGTCAACCTCTTCCCTTTGGGTATGACCCTATACTACAAGTCTAGCTTTGAAGGTCGTTTCTTTTCATCTACATCTCTCTTTCTTTTATAGATCCATTTACATCCTATGGGTTTAACACTTTCAGGTAGATCTACAAGTTCCATATTGAATTGAATTACATAGACTTCATTTCAAGGTCCATGGCTTTGATCTATTGGTCCTTGTCTACGTCATTCATTGTTTGCTTATAGGACAATAGATCCTCAACGCCATCATCTAGTATAACAACCTGAGTTTCAGTTAAACCCAAGCAACGGTACGGTTGTGATATAACCTTCCCACTGTGTTGAGGCACTCTCAAGGATTGAGAAGGACGAGATTGACCTGAAGTGTTAGATTCTTCATTCAAACTCTTGATTGAGGACCAATTGTATCAAAACCCTTTTTATTCTTCAAGTAGCTTCATTTTAATACTAATCTTTGCTCTGTGTTTTATGAGATCTCTCATGTGGTATTTCTCAAAAGAAGTGTAACGTTTTTCGATACAAACACCTTGTTTCCTTGAAGGTCATGAAAAGACACCTTTCGTTTCCTTAGGGTAACCGACAAATGGCATAACCTTGAACGAAAGTTCAATTTTCTTAGGATTTGGTACCAACACATGTACAGGGACAACCTCAGATTCACTAAAGAAACATAAATAGCGTTTATGCTTCTCCATAAACTTGAAAGGTGTTTCAGAAACTCTTCAAGCGAAAAAATTGTTCAGATGTTGAACTTGTAGTCTCTACTGCATACCCAAAAACAGAGCTAGGCAATTTAAGCATAACTCATCATAGAACAAACAATGTCTAATAAATATTCTCTTTTTTCCTTGTTGATAAATCGCTCTGCTGAGGTTGTAACCCAAGTTAAAGTTGGGGATTGGATTCCATGTTTTATTCATATAGTCTTGAAAATGCCCAAATCGATGTACTCTCCACCCCAATCATTGGAAGTGTTTTAATTCATTTTGTCTAACAAGTTATTTAACATCAGGCCTATACTCCTTGAATTTTAAAGAGCTTTCAGACTTGCTGTTCTCATAGGTATAAGTACCATATCTCAAATAATCATCTATAGAAGAGATGAAGTATTCGATATCCTCCCTCGAGGCTTTTACATTTCATTGGACCATAAAGATCTAAATGTATGAAAGCTCTAAAGGGCTCTTTGGCTCTATAATCTTTTCCACTAAAGGTCTTTTTAGTCATTTTTTCTTTCAAATAGAATTCAAGATGGAGGTAATGAATCATCTTCTAACTAAGAAGTCCATTCTTTATCAATCTCCCGATCCTATCGAGATTTGTGACCTAATCTCAAATGCCAAAGATATGTATTATTGTTACTTGGAGAATCTTTGCCTTTTTGTTTGAGCATTAGCAGTTTTAAACATCTCATGATTTAAAAGTACTTTTGCTTTAGCTCGTCTTAACATATACAATTTGTTTTTTAATTTAGTTGAAAAAATAGTCACACTCATTTTCATAATGAGCGCTTCATTTAATGAAAAACAAACATAATACGATTGCTAAATTAGACAAGAAATAGATACAAGGTTAATTTTAATCTTAGGAACTATATAAACATTTTCCAAAAATAAGTATCAATTTTTAAAAAACAACTTTGCAGCTCCCACTGCACAAGCTATAATGGTATCTCCGGTTCCAACCTTGAGCGTCATTCACCCTCCTTGAACTGCTGGAAGGAATTAATTCTTTGTAAAGAAGAACAAACACGATTAGTGACTCCCAAATTAAGTATCTAGGCATTATGGTCATTTTCCACTAAACAAGTTTATAGAACCAGTAAATCATATTTACCTTCATTTTCTTTCTTTTTCTCGACGAGGTAATTGAGGCAATTACATTTCCAGTGACCATCCACATTGTAGTAGAAGCACTTGCCCTTGTCGGCCACCTTGGCCTTGCCTTTGCCTTTTCCAACAACGGGAGCCTTCCTCTTTCCTCCTTTCTTTTTTTAGATCTTCTTAGAACTAGATGATGAGAGAATATACTTAGTTTTGGAGGATGAACCCTTGTGGAACTTCTTAGAATGGGTAACATTTGCCTCTCCTTCTAGTGGTCCTTTACTTTTCATAAGAGACTGATAAGTTTGTAACTTATTCAAAAGGGTAGTTGTGGTGTACTCTATTCTATTCGTAATCGGATTGTTGCGACATTAAAGGAGACTCTTTGGAAGAGATTCCAAAATAAAGGACACTTGACTTTGCTCATCGATGATGTAACACCCTGAATTTTCACTTTTTATATAATTTTCGTAATTTGGCTAGTGGAGGGCATTTTTGGAATTTTGGAGTGCAAGTGTAAATGCGAGAATTTAATTTTTGACCTTACAAAATTATTCAATTTAGGAATTTATGGCAGGAATTAATCTCACTTTTTGGGAAAGAAAAGAAGTTAATAAAATAAAGTGGAATAAATAATGGAAAGTAATAAAAAAAATTTAAGTTTATTTCCTTTTTTTAAGTTTTTAATTATTATTATATAAAACAAAAACGCTCCCTCCTCGTTATTTTCTTCCTCGACGTGTGCCCGACCGCCCTCGATGTGAGAAATGACCCTAGCCGCCCATGGACACCGAATCGTCGTCGCCCATGCCGCCTGAAGAACCACCGCGCAGTTGTTTAATTGGATCCGTTACCCCTTTAATCGGCGCACTCCAACTGATGACCTATGGCATGTCACCTCTACCGCACTATATGATATATTTTGTGTCCTTGATTACCAAATCATAGTACGATGACTTATTGCTCCGTAAGTAATTTACGCCAATTATAAATGCAAGTTTATCTGCCCCCCTGTACAGTTACCGATCTAACTCCTTAATTACCACTGGTTTCTTTAATGAAAATAGATTCATGAAGTCACTATGACTAGAACCCTCTCAAGCCCAGGAAGGATGTGGCGACCACAACTTTTCTTCGTTTCATGCGATTGGTACATCGAACCAACGTAAGAGGAGCAATTTATTATTTACCCTTCCTGGTCAGGAAGGAGTGAATTCCATGTTTGTGTAACTGGTGGTCCCATCTCCCCAAATCAGACGAATCTAAAATGTAGGTACGTGCTGAGTTGGCGATGTGCCACTCTCACTCAATACAATCAAGGATACCTCATAGGCAGAGTTCCACAACTCACTCGAAGATTTAAGTCATGTTACCTATATTCATCTATGGAATGAAAGTTTCTATTATGAAAGGTGTTTATAATAAGACTAAAGCATTTCGTGGTCCCGGTCTTATACAATCTCCATTTGTATAAAATAATTCCCGCTCGATGTCTAATACATGAATGATTAAGATCAGATCAATTTTATAACACTTTTACAACAATTGTAACACAAACGAGCAATAAGCTCGTAGTAATCACAGGATAAAGGTACCCACCTTATCCATATACTATAGACATTTTGGGTTATCATAACATGATTCCATTGTATGTCTCTAACAATTAACATGTTTAAGATTACCACACGACTAATGTCTTGGATGTTAGTTTGTTGGTGGAGTTAATACACACACTAAAAATATCACATATTTTAGGTGGAGAACAAGTGAATAAAATATCATATAGTTATTAATCTCATAAGAGTTTGTTTCATACAATAGTTTTTCATTACTGAGGACCCTAGCCGAGAAATTTAGGAGCATCAACCCAACAAATGCTCCCCCACTGTGTTCTAACAGTGGCGTGCCGGAAAGCTAGTTGGGGTGTACAAGATAACAAAATACAAGTACACAAAAGTATAACTGGGCATAAACACACCGTCGCTCCGCACTACGCTATTCATGACATTCACTGATCCCCCGGGTCGAGGTGATGCAGTGCTCCAATTTCGATGAGATGATACTTTCCGCTCTGTTATGTGCTTGTACCGCTACCTATAAGTTCTTGGCATTTTATGGCTTCTACGCTCTCGGAAATTTAGCACAACAGCACTATTATAAACACATAATAGGTGTCAATGGGCTTTATGAAATAGAGGTGTGGAAAACAACCTATACTGTAGATCAAGGTCAAGGAATTATCCTGAGTCAATTGGTTCTCCCTGGTGCTTAGCAGCTTTCACAAGCCGCTACATACTATGGCCTCATTTTAGTGGATGTCCGTGATGACCCCTGACGTACTTGGTGCTTTGGGCCTCCATACTTACCGTGCTTGCTGCCCCTTCGTTAAGAGTGAACACTGATCCTAATGTCGATGTTCCCTATGAAATCCATATCAAAATCTAGGAAAATCAGAGTCCTTAGAAGTTCTTA
>NC_052350.1:52541071-52544821 GCF_009727055.1 Benincasa hispida | reverse complement strand
TAGTTCGACTTGAGCAAACACTTCGAGTAAGTGTTTTGGAGGTATTGATGTGGATTTTTTATTTGGGTTATATTCTTAGGATTGGAGTTTAATTTTGATTTTCACTTAGGGTTTGATTCAAGATTCTTTTAAGCAAGGAAGGAGATAAATTTGTTTCGTTTTAGCTCAAACTCTAAGGTAAGTAATCTTACTACTGGAATCGCTTTTGTGTCAGGCGATACATTGTAGATTTAACATTGAGTATCCTGCAGCAGTTTTTCTTTGATTAATTTTGATTGTTTTGAGATTGGATGGACTGCTTATGAAGGACATATGAGCATGTGGTAATATATTGGAATATCATTATTTTTGAGCTCGATTTGGAATTTTATGAGTTATAGTAAATGATGATTGAGCATGACCCTTAAATTTTGAGTTAAGTAGCACTCCTATTGGAGTGCCTTAAAGCTAGATGAGCATTAGACATTTGCGGATTTATATAGTTATGCGATTTATTATGAGAATGTGTAGACTGTATGATATATATTACGAAATCCCGAATACTGCATTGTTTACATGATTTAGTGCATGAAAGTGATGTGCTATAGTTGATTCATTTAAAACTAGATTAAATATGTATTGAGGTTAATTAACATGAGGTTGACAATGAGGAGATTTTAGAGGATTTATGATTAGGTGAATGTTATATGTAATATGAAGTTAGATAAAAATCCCCTTTTCCTTTCCAGACTATGTGACTGCATGAAAGTAATGCACGTCCAAAGGCACTAGTACATGAAAGAGATGTACTAGGGCTGGTGTGTATAAAAGTGATACATACCTAGAGGGTACTGGGGTATACAAAAGAGATACATACTCAGTGAGTTTTGTGTATACGAAAGAGGTGTATGCCTAACCATGTGTACGAAAGAGGTATGCACCCCTACATTTATAGAGATGGTCTGAGGTGTACGAAAGAGGTACATACTCAGTGGATTATGTATACGAAAAAGGCGTATACATAATTAGATGTACGAAAGAGGTACATACTTAGTAAGTTAGGTGTATACGAAAGAGGTGTATACTTAATTAGGTATACGAAAGAGGTACACCTTCAGTGGGTTGTGTGTATATGAAAGAGGTGTATATATAACCATGTGTACGAAAGAGGTACACATTAAGTGGATTTATGTGTATACGAAAGAGGTGTATGCATAACCATGCGTATGTAAGAGATTGTGTTTTCTTTGGGATTCATCGGAGGTTGTGGGTTCTACCGGACTTACTAGAGGTAGTGGACATACTCAACTACAGTAGGGCGCTAGTACATGAAAGAGATGTACTAGGGCTGGTGTGTATGAAAGTGTAGCATACCTAGATGGGAATACTGAGGAAATTGAATGTGTAAATATATGGATGTGTAAATAAATTAAAAGAATGATGTTATATAAATACATTACTAGGTGATTAGGTGTTTATTATATGTGTATACCGAAAGAGGATGTGTTAATGGCCTAACCATAATGTGTAATGTCGAAAATATGGTTTTAGAATGAGCAGTTACATCCCAGTCTACATTTAATAATATGTAAGTGGGATACCTGAGGTGTACGAAAGAGGTACAATATACTAATAATTTTGAAGTGAGATTTCAAATATAATTTATATGAATGTGATTGCTATAGTTGTTAAATTTAATAATAACAAGTGGATATGTTATATATGATTATATTAAATGCAATACGTAAAGATAGGATGGTTAATACAATAATTAGAGAATAGTAAAGCAGAATAACAGATTAGAGTATAATCATACTTTGATATAAATGTTCATAGAGTGTGATTGACTATATAATTAAAATTATATGTTATCGAAAATGGGTGTTATATATACTTAATTTAGGTTTGACTATACGTAATATAACAAAGTAATAGACAGTACAATCACTATCCAGATATAGTAGGTAGATATTTGGGGTGTGAAATGTATTATGAAAGATGTTATTGTATTTATACATAATGTTTTTTAATATACCATTATAAGCTGTACGATAAATGATAGGTATACATTATGAATACATTAAGAATGGTAATTTTATGTGTGGATACAAGAAGTTGTAATGCTAAGCCATGAGTTACAGCGTAAGTAAGAAGAGATAGCTTTCCTTTCGCGGATTCCCACCCGCGACGGTTGTGTGTTCTACCCCTATCTTTTCCTCCGTGCGGACACACTTCACTCCATTTAGATGGGGAGTGGAGAGGTGATTGTTTTTGGGTATGACACCATACTCAGACTACAGTAGAGAGAAAATTAAGAAAATAAAAGTTTATGAATACATAAGTATAATTGTTAATTTTTGTTGCTTCCTCTTATCCCATGAGGCCTTAGTATAGGCATTTATATGTTCCACTAGAGGTAGGTCTATCTTAGGTGACATAGATGTAGCTCTTATACCTAGTGGTGGAGAAGTTACTTACTGAGTATTTCATACTAATCGTTTTTTTTCTTTCTTATTGTTTGATGTTTTCAGGTGATGGGTAGATGATGCACCTTAGCTGAATGGCTGTATTGCGGAATATTCTGTTTTGCAGAAATACGTGAGTAGGACAAATTCTTGGGAAGGACGACTAGTTTTTTACGCTTTCGAAATTTGAGATTGAAATTTAGCACCGTTCAAATAATATTTTTCCGCCATGTTAATGTTTTAGGTTTTTTTTGTATCTTATAATTCTCTCGGTTAGTGTGTTGTTGAGAAAAAAAGCTTAACTAAAAATTCGTAAAGGTATTCGCTCTTACTTTTTAATCAATTAACACATTTAATACTCTTCTACGAATTTATGGGTCAACGCTAGCCCCTCTAAAACTATTACATTAATTTTTTAAACATTGCATTTAATAATATGACTTTTGAATCTTTTCTCTTGTCTATTTAACATTTAATGATCAAACATTAAACTGAGTGTTGAGTAATACAATAAAGGTATAGGTCTTTGTTTCAGCTACTTAAATCTATTGCATGCCGATTTATCCTTTAAGTAACGGACCCTAACCTTATAAAGTTCTAATGCGGGGTTCGGACTGCGTTACAGAATTGACCCGGCCGTTCATTAATTAAGGCGATCGATTGAAACTCAGTGGACTATCAGTTTGAGAACATGGTTCTCTCACTAACTTGCTAGACATTCCTTTCATTTCACACCATAAAGACATTACTTGAGGGCCTCATGTTCGGATCTGAAGTAGGAAGATTGTCCAAACAATCTTCTGAAGGGACTACAATTATATTGTTGTGTGCAAAGTGACCATGGGACCTTAAAGAGAAAATCAGAGCTCGAAGACTCCACAATTAGAAACCTTGCATCCTAGCGCCAAAAAATAAGATCATTCCAAATTACTTAGATGAATGACTGAACATCTACTGTATTACAGTCATATACTAAAACTAAATCGACGGTGTATTAAAACAATTACCAATAATAAATAATAGATAATTCAGTCAAGATAACAAAAGAAATTTCAAGAGAAACTCTGACGTACATTTGGTAGGACTCGTCTCACACTTTCTTTTGCACACAATGTTTTGAACACACTCATGACAATCCTCATTAATGCACCTCGATCTACTCACGATCCGCAAAGCACAACATGAACCACTTTGCAAGCTTGAACTCAACGATCGTCTCGGTACACGAACTCCTTACGCAACACGAATTGACCTCCACAAAACCCTCGACGGTGTTGAGATTTTGAGTATGACACTACCAAGAAGG
>NC_052350.1:52539662-52541046 GCF_009727055.1 Benincasa hispida | reverse complement strand
CTACCTTGTTATTCTCGGTGTGAGAATCCAGGGGTGGGCTTTGTTCGAACTTGGAATGAGACGAACAAAGAAGAAAACACCGATCGTGTACACGACTGGGCAAGTGGGAGATGGCAGAGACCTATCATATAGATCGATGCCCAATCGTTTAGTTAAAGCTATACGATCGTTTAGCCCATCATTTAACTCAGTGTTTTTCGCCTACAAACACTATACGATCGTTTACTTTAGGCAAACGATCGTCTAGCAAATGCTATGTGATCGTTTAGTAAATACTGTACGATCGTTTAGCTCGTCCAAGCTGTCATTTAGTAAATCTATATTTACTTGAAGACTACCATGAAATCCTTTTTTTTTTGTCGAGAGAAATCTCAAAAAACTTTTATGAAAAACTTTTCAATAGTTACCAAAATTAGGAAAACCATTTTTCTTTTAACTCACTATTACCATGAAAATCCAATAACCACCCACTCAATTGGTTATTAAAGAAAAAGAATTAATTATCCAATAATTAATATTATTATAAATATAAATGATAATCAATTTATCATACTATATTTATAATCTATAGTTTTAATATTTCATCTCATGAAACATATAAACCATAGTTCTTTTCCTATTCCATGATACTTAATGTAAATCTCATTTACATCAATCCTCCACTAGATGTATCTCATACATTATACCGATTATATCATATATAATCAAAATACCTTTTGTCGATTTGAACATTTCAAATCAACACCAAGAATTGATCTTCAACTGAATCCATTGAGCTACCAAGGGGACTTTATGGACCTGTAGCTCGAGGCTCCAACGGTACGTGAATAACTGACTAAACTCTTTAGTCACGGGATCTACCATCCGTTAAGGCACTCCACTAAAGACTGATAGCTGAACTCTTCTTACCACAGATATATTATGTGTCCATCTTAACCAATTAGAAGTGCGACAACCCTTCACAGATCGCTCGTAAGTATAGCTGGGCCAATAACCATTATACCCCTGTAGTTACATCTGTCTTCTTAAGTAACACTGATCCCTCTAATGAACATAAGTCATAGTACTACTATGACTGAGTCTTCTCTTCCAAAGAGAAGTTGTGGTCATTATGTTCAAGCCCCGAAATCAACCCTTAAGGGAGAAATCTCTCTACTTATCCCTGCTTCGGGAAAGGAGTGAATTCCATCTTGTGGATTGAGTTCCCAGCTTCTAGATCAGACAAGTCCTCAAAAAGGTAGGCATGTTGAGTTGGCAATCTGGCCACTCTCACACATACTAATCAAAGAACCTCCCTCAAAGGCAGAAGTCCCCAAAACTCTTAGGATTGAGGTCGTGTCACCTATGGTCGTTTAGGTGAGATGTAAGTCTCTAGTATCAACGG
>NC_052350.1:52524747-52535757 GCF_009727055.1 Benincasa hispida | reverse complement strand
CTATGAATACTTTCCCTATTCACCTTGGCATTAACCCATGGAAACATTTTTCGAAGGGAGGCCGTGCCCAAGGCGACACAAGTTGAGCATGGATCTCACGGTGTGAACTCTTAGGGACGTGAGAACTAAGAATTGATATATCCCATATACCATTTTTCCTCACTAAATTGTTCTTCCATTTTAGGTTTTTATTATACTTAATTAAATTTTGGCTAATAAATCTATCTAAGTCTATGCCTATTATAACTCTTATATTAAGGTCTTTACTCGAATGTTCTAGGTGAATTAAACCATTTAATTAACATAGTGACATTGCACACTAACAGGGTTAAGGTTAATTCAACTCAAGTTTTGGGTCAATTTCCTGGTAGGAGGTAACTTAATGCGTTCTGTCTATACGATGGATTAAGTGCTATGTAATATCTTACAAATGCATTGTTTTACCTAGTTAGACCCAAGTATAAATCCAACTAGAATCCTGGTGAGTCCAGGGTCGAACTCAGGGATTGCGTTCTATTGATGCATTGACAACGATTATTTCAAACTTGATGCGAATTGTTTGTTAAATATGCAATGAGTTTGTTCCTATTCTATCGCTAAGATAAATAGTAGTAGATGCGATGAGAATCACAAGAGTAAGTAAAACAACTTATGTAGAGAGATGTTTGTTTCAAATGAATAAAGATAGGGTTGAGAAAATATTCACTACATAAATCATGCACTCATGCAAATCATTCAAAGATCATAACCTACACTTCTTAGTGTAAAGATAGGGTTGATTCATTCTATTTAGAACAATCTTTCGAATTATTCAAATAGTTAATAAAACATACATAAAACAAGTTGAATGCACGATTAAGCTTTACTTAGTTCATGTTAGTTGCAACGTTTCTCAATTCATAAGGAAATTAGTTGCTCATGGTAGAAGATGGAGAGATGGATAAACAAAATACTATAGATGCATTCATATTGATAAAAGAAGTTTTTCAACATTTTACACAATATAAATAACAACAATAGCAGAGGAAAAGAGATAGAGATAGATTATCAAGTTGTGGGGTGCAATTCCTTGCTCCTTCCGGCTCTGTAGATGATTGCTTTGTAAGATTGTGTTGAAGGTGAAGTTTTCTTTTTTTTTTTTTTTTTTGGGGAAGAAATCTTGAGCTTGATGGAGTTAACTATTTACGAGCCAAAGTAATTTAGATCTTAAGTACTCAAATTAGGTCAATTTCATAGAAATAAGCATGTAATTCACAAGATAAAGGGATTAAGAGAATACAACCTTTGTAGCCTAAATCCCTCTTGGTTTTTTTATCAATTCTTCTCACGAACAGTTCATATACCACCACAAGAGTCCTTCTGACTATCATTCGACCTTAAAACGGGATGGTGGGATCTGGTGAGTGACTAATTTGGAGAGAAATTGAACAAAGGTTTGAGAGAGAATTAGGGTAGGTTTTTTTTTTTCTCTAAAACCTCATGAATTTCAAAATTTGCCAGACAATTAAAATTCACAAAACTCTTCTATTTATAGGAAAAACCATACAAATCATGCAATTTTGAGTTAATGAAAAATTGACACTCAAAATTCTATTAATTCTTTAGTGGGAATTAGTGGGATTATTGTCTTCAAGTGGAATCAGCACCTAGCAATAACAAATATTGGATTTCCCCACTAAAATCAATGTTGGATTTTTTTCACTAAGTACGTCAAGAGATCAAAGTTTGACTCTTAAAGTCTAAAGTCAATATTTTGACTTTCTCTCAAAGTCAAAAGTCAACATTTTGACTTTTATCTAATTTTGACATAGTCGACAATTTTGACTTTCAATCCAATTTTGACTTCTTTAATTTAAAATTAATTTAAACAATTAATTTTAATTTAAATAATTAATTAAACAATTTAGTTAACTAAAACCACATTAATCCCGATCAATCCTAATTGACCGTTGTTGAAACCCTATTTAGAAAATTCTGATATTCAAATATTATTTAAATATATATTTCTCTCTTAATATATTTCATTCAGAATTAAACATTAGGTTAAATATATTGGATATATTCAATACTTTACTCCACAAATCGAATTCAAAAACTTTGAACTCACTCGTCACACTATTTTAAGGTTTAGTCTGATATGAGCTAGTAGGGGGACCTAATGAACCAACAGATCATGGGCTCCAATGATCCGAGATTAACCGGCTAAACTTTTTAACCTTATTAACCAACATTTGTTAATTACCAAGTCACTACAATAAAGCTCAGTAGTTACACTCCTCTCACTGTAGATATATTTTTGTCCACTTGGTATAACCATAATCAGTAAGCCAACGCTTTATAGGTTTGTTCATTATAACAGTTGAGTCAAAAGCTGTTTCACCCCTGAGATTACATCTTGCTTCTTAAGTCCCACTGAACCTCTAATAAAACAATTGGTTTGTGATTCAATAACCAAACCAAGTCCCTCTCGGGCCAATGAGAGGNAGTCCCTCTCGGGCCAATGAGAGGGTTCGACCCGTTGTTCAAGACCTAGACTCAACACTTAAGGGAACAACCTCTCTACTATCCCTAAAAGCGGGTAGGAGTCAATTCCATTTTGCACTCTATGTCCCCAACTATCTACCTGGTCTTTCCCTGAAATGGGCGATTTATTGAGCTGTTGTTGATGAGCCAATCCATACCAATGTAAATCTAATAATAATTCTGAATAAACAAAAGTTTATAGTTAGCTCAGGATTAAGGTCAAGTTATCTAGGTCATCGTTTTAGTCAGTATTAAACAGTAAACAACGTTATAAATTATTTATTTGTCCAATCTTATATAAACTCTTTGCACAGAATGCCCCTACTCACATATCTCCACATGAACGATTCATGATCACATCGTTTGTACTAAATACAAAGTGGGCCACATTCGATAGTGTCTCCAGAATAAGGTACCCAACCTTATCCGTATACTATAGACCGTTTAGACTATTTACTCGAACTTGACCCACTTTTATGTCACTACATAAAGTCAAAGTATTCATGTTACAGTCATGGATCTTGGTTTATTGGATTTAGGGTTTTCTAAAACGAAAAGAGCAATTCATATATTCGATAATAACTTTATTGAATAAACCTCAATAAAAACTTTATTATAAACAGAATAAGTTTAAAGATTACAAACTGCGAGTTTTAGGGCATAAACCCACCAGAGCTTTCACTCAAGATTTCAAGAAGGCTCGAAGGGACGTGTTTATGAAGTAAGAAATTGTGTAGAGTTTCCTCCAATGTCTTTGCTATATCTTTTGCATGGAAATCTCGTTGAGTATTTATAGATGTCAAGGAGCACTTCTTCTTCTTCATTAATGATTATACTGACAGGATGCATTAATTTCCATACCCTGATGCGCCGTCTGCTTAGTGTCAGAAGTTCATTGGCTCTGTTGTGAAGCATTATTGTCAGCTACCAATTTGGTCTCTGATTTGACCTCTGTTGCCCATGCGTCATATCACCTTCTATCGCATGAGGCTATGTTTTCAACTATGTGATTCCAATGTTGGCGTTAAGAATTCCTTTGCGGTGATACCTTGTGATTGCATAAATATATTTTCGGCACCCAAAAAGCACGATTTTTATATATTTCGTGGATTGTGAGATTTTGTACGCATGTGATCACATGATATAATTAATTTCATGAATTTATTACCAAGCTGTCACATTTTCCAAGTTTTTTCCTAATTGTTTTAGATAAAAAAGGTAAAATAACTTGTATTTCTACAAGTTATCTTACCCCCAAATTTAAAACAATGCTTGTTCTCAAGCATGTATTTAAAGTCCTAATATGTCTTGATAGTTTTGACGCATTGCCTAGACCTCTCAAAGTGCCTCCTATTCTAGATTTGCTAGACCAATCTTACCCATTTCAAAAGCTATCTTATATTCCATTTTCAGGAATGGGCTTTTTGTTTTAAAGTTTAGTAAAAATATTTTCCTTGGCTTTTAGATTTTGGTTTGATCATGTGTGGATCTAAGCATCTCACCTTTATTTTGGCTTGCCCCCACAGGTGTCATGCAAACATCCAACTACGGGCAAGACGCTCTTTTCAGACTTAACTCATGCCTTAAAAAATTTTGAACATAGGCAGTAGAGTTGCGATCAATTATTTTCTACATTGATCACGATTCGCACCTTCATCCTAGCTTGCCCACGAGTATCATGCGGACATCCACTACGAGCAGGTTTCGATCTCAACATCCCTTTTTTTTCAAGAAGATTTGAAAAACAAATTTATTTTGAATGCATTTAGCTCAAACCTCTCCCATCCCAAAACTTAGAAGGTAGTAAGGTCCTCATTGTGGAAAATCGAATTATGCGATGGCATTAGAAAGATATCGCAAAAGAGGTTTGAGATATAGCTTGCATGCATACTAACTTAAAGAAATGTTTCCTAAGGCATAGTCCTAAAGCTAAGTACTAACACTAGTCATACTAATTGAAGGAACTCTATGAGAAGAGAACCTTGAGCGGAAGCAGATCGACCAAATTCCCTTTTTTGTTGAATGTAAATTTTACAGTAAACAAGAAACAATATATGCATTTAATTATAAATTACAACATGCTAAAGAAAGGGTTTCAGAAACCTCACCTTTGAAGATCTTTCTTCAAGATTTCCCTCGAACAGTTCACGAACTCCTTGAAGACTTTCTTCAAGAATAACCTCGAACAAGAACGAACACGACCACGAAGGTTTCCTTGGTATTCTCATATTGAGAACCCAAGAGTGGTGGGCTCTGACTATTTTGGATTTGAGGGAACTTTTGCGGAGAGGATGAAGGAATTGAAAATGTTCACCAACAACATTCAATTCACACTCACAAAACCCTTTGTCGTTTTTATCTATCTCAAAATCGATCAACATAGCAAAGAAGAAGAAGAAACCTTTTCTTTTCTACATGCCAAATATAACCATCACTCACTTACGTGGGTGGAGAGAAAAGAAGGGGAAGGGAGTTATAACTCCCTCTCTTATTATTATAATAATAATTAATATAAATATAAATATGATAACTAACTTATCACATTATATATATATATTAAATTATATGTTATATAAAATATAACATATAACCTATAGTTTCTTTTCTCTCTTATATGACATTTAATATAAATCATATTTATATTAAATTTAACAACTATAAATCCAATTCATAGAAACTATATTTGAATCTCATTCAAATATTTATTTCCTCTCATTAAGCTATAATGTATCAGATACATTATAACAATTATATCACATATAATTGAATCAACTTAATTATAACATATATAATTAAATCCCTCTATTAATTTGAAAAATACAAATTAATCCAAAAACTGATTCTCAATTAATCCTATTGAGCTACCAAGGGGACCTCATGTACCTATAGCTTGAAGCTCCAACAGTACATGAATAATTAATTAAACTCTTCAATTAAATTATTCATCATTTGTTAACTCTCGGACACTCCACTAAAGACTAATAGCTACTGCACTACAGATATATTTCTGTGTCCATTGGATACAACCAATCAATAGTACGATGACCCTTCACAAATTGCTCGTAAGTATAGCTAGGCCAAATTAACATTTTGCCCTTGTAGTTACATCGAACTCTTTAAGTACCACTGATCCATATAATGAATAATAGTTCATTGTCCAACTATGACTAAACCCCTCTCAGGCCAGGAGAGGGTGTGACGTTGCATTGTTCAAGACCCGAAATCAGCTCTTAAAGAAGCAATTTATCTATTTACCCCAGCCTCGGGGAAGAAGTGAATTCCATCTTATGTAGCTATTTTCCCAACTCCTCAATCAGAATAGTCCCCAAAATGGTAGACTTGTTGAGTCGATGATCTGACCACTCTCACCCATACAAATCAAATGACTGCCCATAAGTAGAAATTCACAACTCATTCAGGATTCAGGTCATGCTACTTATGGTCATCCTGGTGAAATGTAAGTACTATTATGAACGACGTTATATAATGAGACTAAACATTTCGTGATCCGGTTTTATACAAACTTCTTTGTATAGAATATCCCCGCTCACATGTACATGAATAATCATGATCAGATCATTTGTAGCACTTTACAACAATTGTAACACCTAGAAAGTAGGCCATACTCGTAGTATCACCAAGATAAGGTACCTAACCTTATCCATCTATTACAGACCATTTAAGTTATCACTTAAACATGATCCACCCATATGTCTCTACATACATGTTTAAGTTACAAAGATAACCTTGGATGTTAGTTTATTGGTTTGTGGTTAATGCAACTAAAATATCATATATTTTATTGACAATGAATAAAATATCATATATTTTATTAAAAACACAATGAGTTTGTTCAATAATGTTTACAAACTATAGGACCCTACGAGATTTAGGGCATCAACATCGACAGTCTCCCACTTGATCTAAAACTAGTGGGTGTACAATATAGTCAAAATACAAGGTACACAAATAATAAACTAGGGCATAACACGCGCCCAGTACAAATCTCCCACTTGCCCTAGTCCACACGTGGCCTGTCCTATAGACCTATACTCTGCAGGTGACCTTCAAACACCATAGCCGTGAGGGCTTTGTAAACGGATCAACAACGTTGTGCTTCGAAGCTATCTGCATGAAATCATGTCCCCTTGATGCATAACTCTCGGATGAGATGATACTTCCGCTTTATATGCTTGTTGCACTTGTGACTCCTAAGCTCTTGGAAATTAGCCACAACACCACTATTATCACAATAAAGTGTGGTAGGCTTTGACATGTCTGGAATAACATTTAGATCAGTCAAGAATTTTCGGAGCCAAACGACTTTCTTAGCAGCTTCACAAGCCATTGCATACTCAGCCTCCATGGTGGAGTAAACGATGCACCATTGCTTGGTGTTTCATCATACTACTGCCTCTCCATTAAGAGTAAACACTGATCCTAATGTAGATTTCCTAGAATCCTTATCAGTCTGAAAATCGGAGCCCGTGTATCTCGTAAGGATCAAATCCTTAGAACCATACAAAACATGTAGTCCCTCGTTCTTCATAGATACTTGAGGATGTTTTTAACGATGGTCTAGTGATCTAATCATGGATTAGATTGATATTTACTGACTATCCCCACTGCATAGCAAATGTCAGGTCTAGTACATAACATCACATACATCAAGTTACCCACAACAGATGCATAGAAGATCCGTCTCATCTTCTCAACATCTTTATGTGTCTTAGAAGATTGTTCCTTAGACAATGTAACTTCGTGCCTGAAAGGCAATAAGGCCCTCTTGGAGTTCTGCATCGAATATTTGACAAGCATCTTGTCAATATACGATGCTTTAGACAAAGCTAGCATTTTGTTCTTTCGAACTCTAAAGATCTGAATACCCAGAACAAACTGAGTCTCTCTCAAATCTTTCAATTGGAATTAGGTTGCTACCCAGTTCTTAACTGCAGTCAGTAAACCTACATCATTCCCAATGAGTAGGATATTGAAGGAAATCGGATTCGAGATTTCCATGAAAAGCGAAAGAAAGATTATTCCAAATCACAATCATGAATGAACAATACATTTACAGTCAACTTCAAACAAGCGGTTATACAATTCATACAGAAATTAAAACATGAAAAACTCAAATGCACAAAGGGAAAAATTGTACGAAAAATTGCAGATGCGTCTTCACGCTCCTTTGTGCACGATTGCTTGAACAACAACAACCTCGAATGCTCGATCTACACAACCGCAACACAGCAATGAACACAGCATGAACACTTTGCACTCGTCCTCAANCTCGATCTACACAACCGCAACACAGCAATGAACACAGCATGAACACTTTGCACTCGTCCTCAACGATCTCCTCGGTCAAGAACTCTTCAGCAACACGAACGGCCTTCAAAGCACCACGAACGACCTCCACAGAACCTCGACGGTGTCGAGTTGAGTATGACACCACTAACAAGGCTACCTTGGTATTTTCGGTATGAGAATCCAGAGGGTGGGCTCTATTCGAACTTGGAATGAGGTAGATGAAAGAGGAAACATCGATCGTGTACACGACTGGGCAAGTGGGAGATGGTGGAGACCTATCGCATAGGTCGATGCCCAATCGTTTAGATAAAGCTAAACGATCGTCTAGCAAAAACTATGCGATCGTTTAGCTCAATATGTCACCTACAGACATTACACGATCGTTTACTTAGGGCAAGTGATCGTCTAGCAAAACTATACGATCGTTTTATAAATACTATACGATCATTTAGCTCGCCTAGCTGTCGTTCAGTAAATCCGTATTTACTTGACGACTCCGTGAGTTTCTTTTGCACGAGAGAGAAAACTCAAAAAAAAATTTACGAAAACTTTTCAGCATTTGTAAATCATCTTTTTGAAAATAGGAAAACCATTTTCCTTTTAAACTCACGGTTACCATGAATTCAATAACCACCCACTCATTTGTTCTCGTTTCCTTGGGTTAGCCTATAAAGAGGCAAACCTTCGAAAGCGGTTCCAACTTCTTTGGGTTAGTCGCTAGCACATGTGCCAGATAGCCCCAAATCCTGAATTGGTGTAAACTACCTTTACGGCCTCTACATAACTCAAAAGGTGTTTCAGAAACACTTTTCGAGGGAACGTTATTCAGGATATAACATGCAGTCTACACTGCATAACCCCAAAACGAGTCTGAAAGATGAGCATAACTCGTCATAGGCCGAACCATGTCTAACAAGGTCTTGTTTCTTCTTTCTGATACACCATTCTGCTGTAGTGTACCAGGGGTCGAGAGTTGGGACACAATCCCATGTTCTATCATATAGTTCTAGAATTGGAGGTCCATATACTCTCCACCATGATCAGATCATAGTGTTTTTATCTTCTTACCTAACAAGTTTTCAACTTCAGCCTTATACTCCTTGAACTTGTCAAGGGCTTCAGAATTACGTTGCATTAGGAAGAGATACCTAAACCTTGAATAATCATCTATGAAAGCTATGAAATATTCATACCCATCTCGAGCTCTAACATTCATTGAACCACAGAGGTCTGAATGTATAAGCTTCAAGGCTTTCTTGGCTCTGTAACCTTTTCCAGTAAAAGGTCGTTTGGTCATCTTGCCTTCGAGGCATGATTCACATACCGGCCAAGGAGTTTTCTTCAAACTCTTTACGAAGTCTAGTTTGCACCAATTTCTCAATCCTATTGAGGTTGATGTCTACCAACCTTAGGTGCAAAGAGGGCGTTTCTTTGGAGAAACCTTTTGGTCTTTTACTCTATGTTTACCGTACTGAACACTTTCATCGAAAGGCTTTTTATGAATAACGACCTTACAGTACAGTATTCATAACCTACCAATCTCCATCCATTTCTTGAAAATAACCCACTTTATTCTCAGAAAAATGAGACGATATAGCGCTCTGTTCCCAATGAGACCGAAGAACCGGATTAAGTTCCTTTATGTATGAATACAAGAACTACAATAAAGATAGACGTTTTCTTGTAACAAATAACTAGTCTGCTTAGAACAAACAATCCGACACAACTTTACACTAGTAGCGACTAAAGAGTCATCTCACCCTGTGGCAACGTTTTCCAGGAATTGAATCCTTGGTAAAAGGAACTGACATGATTGGTAGCACCTGAATCGAGGATCCAGGCAGAATTATCATTTTCTATCAGACATGTCTCCAAGACTAATAAATCATATTTACTGTCTTGTCTCCTCTTTTGGAGAGTAGTGGGATGGAGTTCGTTTGTCACGAAATTCATTTCACACGATTCTTTCAATTGTAAATAATCGGTCATTTTAAAAGCTTTAGACGAAAATACTAACGAGTTGCTGAAAAGAAAAACGCATTGACCTACGTTAGATTTTAAGCAAATACCCGTTGTAAAACAAAACAACATCCAATAAGGTTTTAGTAAAACTAACATGAACCTCGTGTGACATCTAGTTTCGCAATGACGCTTCAAAGGTTTAGGATAAAAGCCGCCGAAGGGAGGTCAGTTATCCCTTATTTGAATTGAGAAGTTCTCAACTAGTCATTAATACCAGAACAACTCTTGCTCCTATAATGACTAGTCATCATTGATTTGGCCAAGAGATCATTAACTTACTTAATAATCTCCCGTAAGTTTGACCCGACACTTTAAGTCTTAGAGGTCCGTCCCAAAAGGCCAATCCGAAGGGAAAAAATCCGATTGGGGTAAAACCTAAAGCGACCCTATCCATTTCTGGAGTTCATCTTGATATTGACCAACTGCATAAAACCCATCTGAAGGGGGACGCTCCGAAGGCGACACGAGGGAGTACAAAATGATCTCATGGTGTGAACCAATGACAGAGACCATAGGATGTGTTGACACACACCCTTCACCCACTTACTATAAATACTCTCTTCGTTCACCTTGATATTGACTCATGCAAACACCATCCGAAGGGGGATGCATCCTGGGCACCACGAGGCCAAGCATGAATCTCACGGCGTGAACATATAAGGAGAAGCGTGAGTGAAATCATAGACATATCTGATACGCCTCTTCCTTCTACTGAGTATTTTATAACCTAGGGTTTAGCTTACAAAAACCTGACTAAGGATTTTAACTAAGTGACTTTTAGGTTTTTCCAAGAGTAATATTTACCTTGGTTAGTGAAACAACTTTTGATCAAAACTCTTTAACGGATTCTTTGACCAAAATGTCGCATGCTTGTTGAAAATCTATCTAATTCACCTTTCTAGGTAGGTTCTTAAGTAAGGGTGTTACGTTTCTGTCAACTTAAGAACCCCAGCCTAGCCAGAACCTACCTTAGACAAAAGGTCCTTTATAGATAGGTTTACAACAAATTTAATCTTTTATTCAACCAATTTAATCCTATTAAACCGATTTAAAAAGATTAATCTAGGTTGCTAAACTCTTTAGAACCACTTGAACTTAGGTCTATCTCAATCCAATTTTAAAACCCTTTTAAAAAACTTGAGTTCACCCTAAGTC
>NC_052350.1:52521108-52523347 GCF_009727055.1 Benincasa hispida | reverse complement strand
CTAGTGCCTCCGTATCGCATACGTGCGATCGCATATAAAGCTTGCTAACTACGCGATCGTCTAGCACACGCCTTTTACTAAATGAAAAGCATCGCATGCTCCCACTACGATCTTCTACCTCCAGCACCTACCTGATCGGGTAACCAACACTACGCGATATGGTAAATGATTTACCCCATCACTTAGCATCAACTAAACGATCGTTCAGAAAATACTATACGATCGTCTAGAAAAATCTCTAAACGATCACTTAGTTAAATCCCAACGATAGTTTACCTGAGGCTACACGATCCGACCAATGCTTGGTCTTCTTCTTCATTAAGATCCGCATCGCCATCTGCCAAAGCTTCATCACAAACGACTCGGCGAACTCAAAACTTTTGAATTACAGACTCGATTGCGATGTTAATTTCGCCTAAAAACACAGGGGCCCTTACAATTAACTCTTGTAATACCGAAAGCTTTAACAAAAAGGAAATTTAAACCCGAAATGTTCATCAATTCATCCATAAATGCAGAAATCTACCGCGACTGAAAAATGCGTTCAATTCAGATATGTAATTTGGAATATCAGAGAACCTGACTCTAATACCAATTGAAGGAAATCGGATTCGAGATTTCCATGAGTAGCAGAAGAAAATTTATTTCAAATCACAATCATGAATGAACAATGTATTTACAAGTGGTTATACAATTCATATAGAAATTACAGCATGAAAAACTCAAATGCACAAAGGAAAAAACTGTACGAAATTGCAGATACGTCTCCACGCTCCTTTGTGCATGACCCTCAAACAACAGCAACCTCAAACGCTTGATCTACACGACCTCAACACAGTAATGAATACAACACGAACACTTCGCACTCGTCCTCAATGATCGCCTCGGTCACGAACTCCTCAGCAACACAAACGGTCTCTAAAGCACCACGAACGACCTCCACAGAACCTCGACGGTGTTGAGTTGAGTATGACACCACCAACAAGGCTACCTTGGTATTCTCGGTATGAGAATCCAGAGGGTGGGCTTTGTTCGGACTTAGAATGAGGCAGACGAAGGAGGAACCACCGATCGCGTACACGACTGGGCAAGTGGGAGATGGCGGAGACCTATCGCATAGGTCGATGCCCAATCGTTTAGATAAAGCTAAGCGATTGTCTAGCAAAAGCTATGCGATCATTTAGCTCATCGTTTAACTCAATCTGTCACCTACAGACACTACACAATCGTTTATTTAGGGCAAGCGATCGTCTAGCAAAATTATGTGATCATTTGGTAATTACTGTATGATTGTTTAGCTCGCCACTGCACGATCGTTTAACTCGCCCAACCATCGTTTAGTAAATCCGTATTTATTTGACGACTCCATGAGTTTCTTTTGCACGAGAAAGAAAACTCAAAAAACTTTTTATGAAAACTTTTCAGCGTTTGTAAATCATCTTTTTGAAAATAGGAAAACCATTTTTCTTTTAAACTCACGGTTACCATGAATTCAATAACCACCCACTCACTTGGTTATTAAAGAAAAAGAATTAATTATTCAATAATTAATATTATTATAAATATAAATGATAACCAACTTATCATACTATATTTATAACCTATAGTTTTAATATTTCATCTCATGAAACATATAAACATAGTTCTTTTTCTATTCCATGGTACTTAATGTAAATCTCATTTATCAATCCTCCACTAGATGTATCTCATATATCATATCAATTATATTATATATAATAAAAAAAAAGCCTCTTGTCAATTTGAACATTTCAAATCAATACCAAGAACTGATCTTCAACTGAATCCATTGAGCTACCAAAGGGACCTCATGGACCTGTAGCTTGAAGCTCCAACGATATGTGAATAACTGACTAAACTCTTTAGTCATAGGATCCACCATTTGTTAACTGCCAGACACTCCACTAAAGATCGACAGTTGAACTCTTCTTACCATAGATATATTATGTGTCCATCTTAACCAATCAGAAGTGTGAAACCCTTCACAGATCGTTCGTAAGTACAACTAGGCCAATAACCGTTATGCCCCTGTAGTTACATCTGTCTCCTTAAGTACCACTAATCCTTCTAATGAACATAAGTTATAGTCCTACTATAACTGAGTCCTCTCTTCCAAAGAGAAGTTGTGGCCACTATGTTCAAGCCCTGGAATCAGCCCTTGAGGGAGCAATCTCTCTACTTATCCCTGCTTCGGGAAAGGAGTGAATTTCATCTTGTGAAT
>NC_052350.1:52507694-52520493 GCF_009727055.1 Benincasa hispida | reverse complement strand
TAGATATGAGTAAATGCCATAATTAAATAACAATTATTTTATTCATTAAACAATGTGCATCTTTACAAAACAACGAAACTCCGGGAGAATTAGGACACCAATCCCAACAGATATCATCTATATATAACACTAGAAAAACTACTGAACTGTTGATGATCTTCTTGTAGACACAAGGCTCATCAATATTTTGATCAAAGCCATAAGATTTGATCGCAGTATCAAACCTTATATTCCAAGATCGAAAAGCTTGTTTTAGTTCATAATGGACTAATTAAGCTTGCAAACCTTTTGCTCTTGACCTTGGGTTATGAATCCCTCAGGCTGCACCATGTAAATGGTCTCCTCAAGATTGCCATTCGGAAAAGTAGTCTTGACTTCCATTTGCCAAATCTCATAGTCATAATATGAGGCAATGGTAGAAGGATCTGGATAGATTTAAGCATGCCAACGGGCGAGAAAGTCTTCTCATAGTTAACTCCCTCAACTTGGGTATAACCCTTTGCCACTAGTCTAGCCTTGAAGGTTTGCACCTTCCCATCAGCACCCCATTTCCTCTTGTAGATCCATTTACAACCTATAGGTTTAACCCCATCAGGTTGATCTATAAAATCTCATACGGAATTGAAGTACATAGACTCCATTTCGAGATCCATCGCTTTGATCCATTCATCTTTGTTAATATCCTCTATTGCCTTCTTGTAAGACAATGGATCCTCAACTTTTTCATCAGCTACCATAGCCAGAATTTCAGTAAACCCATACCTATATAACGAATAGGTGTGTTTGCATCCCTCCCACTACGTCGAGGTTCCGTCAACACTTGAGGTTGATTTGACCTATTAGATGATCCTACTTCAACAACTCTTGTTGAGGTATTAGGTTCTTTAACAACTCTTGTTAAAGATTCAATAGTTTCTTTGGAAATCTCATTCAACACAATCTTACTTCTAGGCCTGTGCTTCTTTATGTAGTCTTCTTCAAGAAAAGTAGCATTTGTTGATACAAATACTTTGTTTTCTTTAGGATCAAAGAAATAACCACCTATCGTTCCTTTGGGGTAGCCTACAAATAGGCACAATCTTGAACGTGGTTTCAATTTATTAGGATTAGCATCAAACACATATGATGGGCAACCCCATATTTTGAAATGACATAAACTAGCTTTACAACCATTCTATAACTCCAAAGGTGTTCTGGAAAAACTCTTGGAAGGAATGCAGTTCAGGATGTACGTTGCAGTCTCTACTACATAACCCCAAAACGAGTTAGGTAATGAAACATAACTCATCATAGACCGAACCATGTTCAACATGGTTCAATTTCTCCTTTCTAATACACCATTTTGCTGAGGTGTACCAGGTGCTAAGATTTAGGATACTATTCCATGATCTATCATATAGTTCTGAAATGTTAAATCTATAAACTCTCTACCTCGATCAGATCAAAATGTTTTAATCTTTCTATTTAATGCATTTTCAACTTTAGCCTTGAGTTCTTTGAAATTTTCAAAGAATTCAGACGTATGTTGCATTAAATAAACGTACCCATATCTTGAATAATCATCAGTAAAAGTGATGAAATATTCATAACCTCCTCTAGCTTTTACATTCATCTGACCACAGAGGTCTGAATGTACTAGCTTTAAAGGTTCTTTGGCCCTATGACCTTTTCCAGTAAAAGGTCTCTTAGTCATCTTACCTTCAAGGCATGACTCACACATAGGTAAAGAATTTTCTTTTAACCCGCTTAGAAGTCTATTCTTCACCAACCTCTCAATCCTATTGAGATTGACGTGTCCTAGTCTTAGGTGCCAAAGCTGGACATTTTCTTTAAGATAAATTTTAAGTCTTTTATGTTGAGTTATTGCAGTTTTAAACAACTTAGTGTTTTGGAGGGCATTAGTTGCTAACGATCTTAGCACATAAAGATTATTTTCCAATTTTGCAGAACAAATATCAACACCATTCTTAGAAATAAACACTTTATTAGAAAGAAATTTGATATTATAACAATGTTCAAGCAAACACTTTACAGAAACTAAGCTCTTTTTTAAATCAGGAACTACATATACATCTTTTAAAATAAGAAAACTGTTCTGTAAAGTCAATCAGAGACCTCTCACTACCATAGTCGAGACGACGTGTCCAGTTCCAACTCGTATCGTCATTTCACCAGCATCTAATTACCGTCAGGAACTAATTCCCTGAAATAAAGAACAAACATGGTTAGTCGCCCTAAAGTCAATAATCCAGGCAGAATCATCATTCTCCACTAAATAGGTTTCCAATACAAGCAAATCATATTTACCTTGTTTGGCCTTCTTCTTTTCTACCGAATATTTTGGGCTGTTCCTTTTCCAATGACCATCTTGGTTGCAATGAAAACATTTTTCTTTGTCAGCCTTGATGGGTTTTCTAGCCCTATGAGTAGCAACTACGGGGTTAGCCTTCCTTTTTCCACCCTTCTTCTTCTTCCACTTTTTGGTGCCAGAGGAAGAAGGTACAGACTTAGTTCCAGAGGTCAGAACTTTATGGAACTTTTTAGAAGATGAAGCAACATTTGCTTCACCCTTCTGCTCCTTGCTTGTCAACAATGATTGAAAGGTCTATAGCTCATTGAGCAGAGTGGTTAGGTTGTAGTCAATTCTGTTAAAAAAAGCATTCCTACAAAAATGTAGGAAACTTTCAGGTAAAGATTCCAATCTGATGCTAACCTGATTGGCTTCATCAATGCTTGACTCATTCATCTATGCCATGTTGAAGTGGACCATCACGTTGAGAACATATTCTCGAACAGATGCCCCTTCTTGCATACGGGCATTGGAGATGTGTTTTATAACGTCATGCCTAAGCTATGCAGACGGTTGTTCCAACATTCCCCTTAGATTCTTGACCCATTCATCTTTGCCACGTTGAAATGGACCATCACGTTGAGATCATGTTCTCGAACAGATGCCCATTCTTGCATACGAGCATTGGAGATGTGTTTTATAACGTCATGCTTAAGCTGTGCAGACGGTTGTTCCAACATTCCCTTCAGATTCTTGACCCATTCATCTCCGCCACATTGAAGTGGACCATTATGTTGAGAATATGTTCTCGAACAGATGTCCCTTCTTGCATACAGGCATTAGAGATGTGTTTTAGAGCGTCATGCCTGAGCTGTACAGACGGTTGTCTGAACATTCCCCTCAGGGACGCCATGATCTCACGAGCTGTGAGCATAGGCTCATGCTTCTTGGCCAAGACTTTATTAAGGTTTTCCAAGATGTACGCTCGGGCCTTTTCGTTCACCTATGTCCAATGCTTATATACTTCCTGAACATTTCGAGGAGCATTGACAGCTAGAATGGAAGGATGATCCTCCATCAGGACAAATCCAAGATCATCGATGATCAGTATAGTATTGATTGTGTTTTTCCAACTAGCGTAATTTTCTCCCTTTAACTTATCCATGGCGAGTAAACATAAAATAACTGTAATCATTTAAAGAAATTGCTGAAAAGAACAAACTATTTTAGTCTACTTGCATTAAACCACTTAAAAAAACCAATCAGTTTTTAGCAAAATAGTCTAGTGTATTCTAAGTTACATCTATTTTTCAATGATGTTTTAGTGAGGCAGGAAAAAAGTCACCGTAGGGTGATCAAGTGCCCCTTCACTGAAATGAGACATTCTCAACCATTAGACAAAAACAACAACTTGTCACTGTAATTAACAGTCACCATTGTTCGGTCCATAATTTGTTAACATCCTTAACAATTTCTATATGTAAGTGTAAACCCTCATTTTAGTTCTAGGCGTTTCACCCCAATGGCACATTAGGGGAAAAAAAGTATTAGGACAGAAACTAAGAACCCTTATCATTTCTAGAACATAAAGCGTCATGCAATACAACTAATTTTCTAGGGGGACACCACGATTGCATGAGGTGATTGCCATGAAAACTTTATTTAACTAATGAGAGAGACCGAAGGGGATATGTTGCACGCGCCCGCTCCCCATTACTATAACACTCTCTCATCAGCTTGTTTATTGATCACTCAAATGCCATCCTTAGGGGGACACATGGGCCTCAAGGGATGAGAGTTAGATCTCACATTTGAACTTTATAGAGAGAAATGGTGTAGAGGGTAAAAATGCAATATCATATACTTCTATTCCTCCCCTGAGTGTTCTAACCTTAGGGTTAATTAACTTAGAAAAATTACGGGTATTGATTTTATTCAAATGTTTGTTTAATTTGCTAAAAACAACTCTTGTCTTTAATGATTTAAACAATTTTTGATTGAATCTCATTAAACTTCTTTCAAGAGGACTTGTATTCAAATTTTTCAGCATGTAACCAAATTTATGTAATTACCTTTCAGGTAGGTTCCCAGAAGCGGCAACGACGTTTCCATTCAAATATAAGTACCCCAACTAGCCAAACCTTGCCTTAGCCAGAAAGGTCCCTTATGATAATTTGTTACATATTTAATCTTTTATTAAGAATTCAATTTAATCCTATTTAAACCGATTAAAGTGTTAACTTTAGATTTCTAATCTCATTAGAAATGTGATCTTAGGGGTTGCGAGTTTCCATCAACTTAATACTAGTTCGTGAAACAAGTTGTTGAACTTGCGCGAATTTCCATTCTGGAATAATTTATGTGAGGAACACTTTTTTTTGTAGGGTTGTAAAGAAAATTTGGTGAGAGATTTTGAATTTTGGTGAGAAAGTTTTTGGATATAATTAATTTTTAGTGGTGGAGAGATATGAATAATTTGGTGGTTGTGGGTTGAATTTGAAAGTGGGAATTAATGAGGGGCTAATTGCTCCAATAAACCTTTGAGGTCGAACAAAGTTGGACCTTCGAGAAAAACGTCGCTTAGCTCTATCGTATAGAACATTATCGCGTCGCTTTAGCAATCCAAAGTATCGTTTAGTTCCCACGCCACAATCGCTTATGCTCTACATCTAAACGTCGCTCAGCGCTATCGCGTAGTACTTCATCGCATCGCTTAGCGCGCGGTTGAAGCTAAACGATCGTTGTGTAGTGCTATCGTTTTAGAAAATCCAACGTATCGTTTAGTTTCCACGCTCCACGATCGCTTAGCTCTACATCTAAACGATTGCTCAGCACTATCTCGTAGCACTTCATCGCATTGCTTAGCTGCATATAGCTAAACGATCTTGTAGTGCCATCGTTTAGCAAATCCAATGAATCGTTTAGTTCCTACGCCAATTCTCAATACTTCACGCGTGCCCCCCTCTCTATCCGTACCCTCCCTCTACCCAGGTATCCAACACCCGGCCGAGTTGGGATCAGGTGCCACCTACTCCTACCCGGCTTTTGCCCCCTTCCCATTCGTTCTTTTCCTCTCTTTCCTGCCCATACTCGGTCAAATACACATTCGGCCCAACCGGTACCACCGGGCACAATCGCCTTAGCTGCCGTCGTAGCTAACGACCGTGTAGTGCCACGTTTAGTAAATTCCGACGTATCGTGTTAGTTCCTACGCCAAAGCTAAACGATCGCGTTAGTGCTATTGTATAACATTTTAAAACGCATTGCTTAGCTCCCGCAAGTTACACGATCGTTTAGCATTCAATATCACAACGACCAGCGCCCATGTTATACAATCGTCTAACTTTCTTCACATCGTGCAATGTCTAAACTAAACGATTGCTTAGCAACTGAACCTCAAAATGAGAAGCTTTGGGTGAATATTCAGGTGAAGCCCGACCGGTATCTTAAAAAAATACATATTTTTTCATATTTTTTTAAATATCAAATGTAGAGCATTAAAAAAAACAATCAACAAAGCAAGAATAAATCAAACTCCAAAAAGGTCATTTATTTTGTCAAAATTTCAGAAATTATTAAACTATTGAATACATACAAATGAAATAACTACTTTCTTACGGAGTGTACCAAAATATAACTTCGTGAAATACAAGTTTTAGACTTGACGAAAGACTTTTCATTCTGAAAATAATTTGTGAAAAGAAACTTTTTGTGGGTTGTTAAACAAATAAATTTGGTGGAGAATTTTTGTGTTGGAATGTGAAATTTTTTTGTTCAATTAATTTTGGATAAAATAATTTTTTGTGAATAAATTTTTGAAGTGAAGAATTTTTGTGAATTAATTTGGTAGGTTGGTGGTGTGAAATTGAAAGTGAGATTTAATAAGGGACATAATAAGAGTAATTGTGCAACTAATATTTTCCATGCTTACATCATTTCATCTCAAGGGGCAAAAAAACTTGTTTTTCAAAAATAGGTCAAAAAAAAAAAATCAAACTCCAAATAGGCCATTTTTATTCAATTTCTTTACAATGTTTCATTATTTTCATTTTGAGATTATACATACATACATTATATATATATATATTGATCGATGGAACGAACACATACGCAACGGAAGAATTAACGAATCTAAAGTACTCTAATTAGATTAATTTCAAAGAACAAACATACAATTAAATTAAGAACAAAGGGAAAGAAGATATAGAATCTTTGTAGTCTCGAATTTTCTCCAAATTGCTCCAATCTCCTCACGAACGGTATATAGACCACCATGAGGGTCTTTTCCGACTATTCTCTAGCCTTAGAACGGGATGGTGGGATCTGGAGAGTGACTAATTTGGAGAGGAAAAAGTTAAGGATCTGTGTAGAAAAATAAGTTAATAATCTCGTAAAAATCCATTTGGCCAAGAGTACTAAAAATCATAAAACTCTTCTTTTGTAGGTCATATTATGCAAATTTGAATTGATGAAGAATTTGATACTAAAAAATTCATTAACTCAAAATGGGATTAGTTGAGGCAAGTGTCTTCAAAGTATATATATATATTTGGATGAGATCTGAACTGAATTTTTATATGGTCATCCATAAAAGTTAGAAATCTAACACTTTGATATTTGATATTTAAATTTAGTTTATTTTATATTAGGTTTAAAAGTGTCATGTTTGTTTTCTTGAAATTAATTTGATTCTTTCTATCGATCTTTGGGGTTTAAATTAGTTTTGAGGGTTCTTAATTAGAATGGTCTGCTGATTGAGATAATGAAACATTAACGTGACAGTTTGAATATGCTAACTAGACTTTACTTCCATGTATTTTTAGATTAGTTGTATTTGTTTATTTTTATTTTTAATACCATTGACCATTATATACAAGTTTCAAACTTTATGGACCAATTAAAAATCAAATTTAAATATTAAAAAACAAAATGACAGTTTGAAAGCTAATAGTCGAGATAGAAACTGATTTCAAATCTCAGTGACTAAAATAATAGCTTTGAACGTTGGAAACCAATAAGAAAATCTAAGTCACGATCATCCGAAAATAAAAAGAAATACAATTCAAGAACAACCAGATATTTGAACGAAGATTAGAATTACCTGTAACCATTAGACATACTAAATCTGTAGCATGCAAGAATTTGTAGTTTGTGATCTTTCTCGATTAAACTTAGGCCAATGTAGATAACACTCACTATCATATATGAGAAATCATGAAGCCATAATCAAGACCACACAATGTACTCCTTCAATAGAATTCAAATATAATTATTATTTAATTTGTGGCCCACATATAAATAAATTATTAAAACAACTCTAACCATGTAAACTCATGAACCAAAGAAAAAACTAACATCAAACCTTATAAGTTAAAATTTTATTTTACATCTTTTAATTAGAGCATGAAACAATAGAAGGAGTTTTGTTATACTAGGGTGTTAAAAAAATTTCATGATCACCTGATCAACCTAATCTAATCACGATTTAGGTTATATTATCAACTTATTTAGATTGGATTGAATTGAATTCAAACAAATTAAAAAAAAAAAAATTGATGAATTGGATTGATTCTTGGGTTAATCTAAAATTAGTTTTGAGTTGAACTAGACAACGAACTTCTCCTCTCCTTATTATTACTATTATTTTGCTTACAATGCAATTATGTATGTAGGTATATTTTTATTTTATTTAAGGAATTTTTAAGTTTATGAAATATAATCTTTTAAAATATATATTGAAATTAATTACAAATCTTAATTCAATAATCGATAATAAATAAATAGACGTTTTACGTATTAACATTATATTTTTCGTTAAACAAAAAATTAAATAAATGACCTAAATAATCCAAATCAATATAACTCAAATATTTTGTTATTGGGTCCAATAATATTCATTATTTAATAAAGACTATTTAGTCTGAAAAATTTACAACGTAAACAATTGAATTAGGTAAAAAAAAGTATCTCAACCTAACTTATAAACACACCTAACTAGATGAAGTTTGAAAAAAAGTTGTCTTACAAAAGTCACAAATTTTAAACTTTTTGCATACCTTAAATAATTGAAGTATACTTGATTTCACCAAAAAGAATAATGGTTAACATTCAGAAACAAACAATAAATTCCAAAAATTCCAAAATATCTTTAGTCAATCATACACTTTGATGAATAAAAGAAATAAGTTTTTTTATTGATAATACTCGGATGAATCTCGGGCATTATTCATCTTTATGCATCCATTTGTACTATTCATATCTAAAAGATATTAAAACATTTCTAAAAAGAAAAAAGCAAAATTTGACTAATGAAAAAATATGATTGGACAATTTGATTTGGTAGGATGATTAGATTATGATACCCAACATGCATCTAAATATTTTTCTTTGTTATTTTTTTTTTTAAAAAAAAAAAAAAGAAAAAAGAAGAAGAAGAAGAAAACGAAACGGTACCGTTTAGATGTCATGTAGTGAAATGAAGCTGAAAATAATAAGTAGTGGGGAACAGACATGCTTATACTTGGCACCGTAATCGAGAATTCACAATCAACAAAAATTTATAATTTCCTCTGAAGTCCGGTCCTTATTGCTGACACACTCCTTCCCCTGAGCCCGACACTCTCCGGCAGTACAAATTTTAAGCTAATTTTGCTCTGTTTTTAACCTTAACCATAATCTCGAGCTCTGTAATCACACTCATAGAGAGTAGCTTTTTAGAAAGCAAAAGGAGCCGTTGCTGTTCTAAAATCTAAACCAGTAAGAGAAGCTTCAAGAATCCCTCATTCCCATTTCTCTACACAAACGGCAGCAGAGGAAGAGCCAAACAAGAGGGTTTGGCTTTCAAGTGATAACAAGAAGGAGAATGGGGAAAAGGGCTGGATTTAATCTCATTTTTATTGGGATTTTACTGTTCTTCATAGTTTTGGGTTTGTACCTCTCTGTTTCTTGAATCTCTTTCTCTTGTTTTCTAGCTTTACCGCTTGGATTTGGGGTCACATTTTGCTTTACTTGAAGTGGGTTTATCTGATTCTACTTGTTGGATCTTCCATTTCATTTGCATTGTCACTAATTTGTTGTTATAGTCGTTCTTTTCTTTTATCAACAAAGTATATTGTGTTAGAACTTGTTGAATATCACTTTGTTACTGTTAGGACCAATAAACGGTCAGTTTGTGGAGACCCTTTAGGAATTACCATTTAACATTGTAAGGCTTCAGGTTAGAACTTGTGTTAACTTGTAATATCTTCTTAGTTAGTAAAGGATATTGCATAAATGATAAGTTTGGCTTTTCATTTTTCTACAGAAAGAATTGTCTTCTCTAACCAATCTGAACTAAAGTAATTCTTATTCTACCTGTTTAGTAAGATATTTGTGTGCTAGGATTGATAGAAATCATAAAATAGAGTAGATTGGGAGCTCAATGTAAGTGCATTGTAAGACGAGTTGTGTTTCAGCTTTATCATTTTCGGAGGAACGAAGTAAATAAAGAATGAACCCTTCTGGTAGACAGTAGGTTATTGGTGTTTGTATGTGTTTTTCGGTTGTCGGATTCACCATGTTACATTTCCTGAATTTGGTTACAGGCCATTGCCAGGGAAGTAATGTTGGAGTTTGTTATGGAAGGAACGCAGATGACCTCCCAACACCTAATAAAGTGGCTCAGCTAGTCAAACTTCATAACATCAAATATATTAGAATTTATGATTCGAATATTCAGGTTCTCAAGGCCTTTGCTAACACTGGTGTTGAACTTATGATTGGGATTCCGAATTCAGATTTGCTGCCATTCGCTCAGTTCCAGTCAAATGTAGACACCTGGCTTAAGAATAGCATACTTCCTTACTACCCTGCTACGAAAATAACTTACATCACGGTTGGTGCTGAGGTCACAGAGAGCCCCAACAATGTGTCTGCGTTGGTGGTTCCTGCCATGAATAATGTACTCACTGGTCTCAAAAAGGCTGGTTTGCACAAGAAGATTAAAGTTTCTAGCACTCATTCTCTCGGAGTTTTGTCTCGGTCATTTCCTCCCTCAGTTGGGGCTTTTAGTAGTAACTATGCATCTTTCCTGAAACCATTGTTGGAGTTTCTTGCTGAGAACCAGTCTCCCTTTATGATCAATATTTATCCTTATTATGCATACAGAGAATCCCCCAACAATGTGTCATTGGATTATGCTCTTTTCGAGTCATCATCTGAGGTTATTGACCCAAACACTGGTCTGCTTTACACAAACATGTTTGATGCTCAGATTGATGCTCTTTATTTTGCTTTGATGGCCCTAAATTTTCGAACAATTAGAGTGATGGTCACAGAAACAGGTTGGCCATCCAAAGGGTCACCAAAGGAGACATCTGCGACTCCCGACAATGCTCAAACTTACAACACAAATCTTATCCGCCATGTTATCAATAACACAGGGACACCTGCAAGGCCTGGGGAGCCACTAGATGTATATATCTTCTCTTTGTTCAACGAAAACAGGAAGCCGGGGTTGGATTCTGAAAGGAACTGGGGATTATTCTATCCTGATCAGACCAGCGTCTACAACTTGGATTTCACAGGAAAGAGTGTGGTAGACATGACTGCACAGGCAAATAGCACCGCGTCTAATGGAACAGCCTGGTGCATTGCTTCAAGCAAGGCATCCGACATGGACTTGCAAAATGCCTTAGATTGGGCTTGTGGTTCGGGGAATGTCGATTGCACAGCCATTCAGCCAAGCCAGCCTTGTTTTGAGCCAGATACCCTGGTTTCCCATGCATCTTATGCATTCAATAGCTATTTCCAGCAAAATGGAGCTACTGATGTTGCTTGTGGTTTTGGAGGGAATGGAGTTAAAGTTAACCAGGACCCAAGTAAGTTAAGCTTTCACAAGTCGCGAGTCACGACTCATAACCATACATGCTTTATATATTTCAATATCATATATATGTTTTCCATTGCTTTATATAACGGTAACATCTAAGAAGCACAAAGACACTTTAGTTTGGCTAGCATGTCTATGTCCTTGAACACTTCGACACTTGTTGGACACGTATCAGACACTTGTTAGTGCAACAAATACATATCCATGTATAGAACACTTGTTGAGTAGCCTAAAAAGACACATATATAACAAAATAGTAAATTTTGACACATCAAACTAAATCTTTTAAGCGTGTGAATGTATCAGTCTATTTACTTTAAATTTTCTTTTAGTAGAAAAATGATATATATTTCTAAAAATGTATATTTGAATGATCTTTGTCACGTCATGTCGTGTCCTAAGTTTTTTAAAAATGAGATGGACTGTATCTGTGTCATGTTGTATCCGTATCCGTACTTCTTAGGGCTTCATTTTGCATTAAGAATTCAGAGACTTTTAGGTAAAAATATCAGCTTTGGGATTGTATTGCTACACGAAAAGTTCGGTTCAAATAAGTGTTCCTAAACTTGAATTTGTATCTTGACTTTGCAGGCTATGATAATTGCTTGTATGCAACTACTGGGTAAGCATTTGCTTTTGAATTGAGGCAAACTAGATTTCCAAGTTCATAGATTTTGATTTCTAGTTCCTGATGTGTTCTTGGCTTTCCTTTGTTTTTGTTATGATCAAGCAGGAAGAACAAGACGATTTCTTCCAGCAACACTACAGCAATATCCTCAACTTCGCCATCTTCTTCTTCAAGGATTGAAGTTTCTGCTGGTCTATTAATTATGTTGGCTTTCATATCATTTCTTTTTGAAAAGTTCATGATGGGGTTTAGCTAAATGTTCTGAGAAATCCAGATTTTGCTACAAAGACATTGCTAGAATGAGCATTTTTCTTGTTTTTGTAATTGATTGGGAGGAAATGCAAATGTGTATCTACTCTGTATGATAAAGATGTGTAACTTAAGGAGGAAGTTAATGGAATTGATTGTTGAATATCATATTGAGAATATTATTCACTGTTTTTCTAAATAAAAAAAGGAAATTGATATACTTTCTTTTCCAATAATACTAACAAGTGATTTGATTAGAAAGGAATCCAAGACATCCAAATCAAATAGTTAAAATTGAGTCTTTCTATGCAAATCAAATCAAAATTCGTAATTTTACCAAACTTTATTGAGTTTTGTTTTTAACTTCGGGCAAAACAAGAACTTTACAAGAACAATGTAGATTCTCTCACGTTCACGAAATTGTCTGAGTGGACAAAAAATATAAAAATGAGAAAAAAGAAGAAGAAAGAAAGAAAGAAAGAAAGAAAGAAAGAAAGAATAGAATGCCTTTGAATTTTGGAGATTTTGCCCAAATAACTTATATTTTAGATGGTTAATGTCATTTGTATCAATTTTTTAAAATAATAAAAAATGATCCTCTATCATTGTCAAATTGCACTAACTTTGCGTGCTATTAACAAAGGTTTAAAGTGGTGAGCAAGATGCAAAGGTTTTGTGCAATAAGATTTTAGTCACAATATTTCAAACAATATCATTTATAGTCGTTTAATTAGTAAAATGTTTGGGCGCTGTTTTCTAAAAT